>NC_140191.1:1407714-1597714 GCF_965226575.1 Pagrus pagrus
CTCACTTCCTTGTTCTATATCCACATGAACACGTCCATCACCGGAACAAACCAATACTTCGATTTTTACACAAAGAAAGAGATGTTCATGTATAATGTTTGCTGAATTTACAAGAAGGAACAAATAAGTCAGAATCAGTCAGAGACAGAGTTTCACACAGTTTATAAAGTGTCTCCAACTCAACAACTCACTAAACTGACACATTTGTTAAGGGAGTCTGGGGACAAAGAAGACGCCTATACTGGTTACTGTTTAGTGTGTTTGTAAAATGTGACATGTTTAGATCAATAAAATGTTTCTTCTCTCATAAATTGAGTGTAAATGGTGAAATCAGTGTAAACAGTGTGTTCAAACAGCTGCTAAATGTTGGCAGGTAAGACTTTAGCACTTTAGACACAGAAGCAGACAGGCTGGTACAGCCATGCTGCCACAAACTGACACTTTTTACAAGGAAACAAACAACTTACTGTTTTCATTTAATGCTGAATTTACAAGAAGGAGACAATGATTCAGTCGTAGCCATTTCACAGAGTTTGTTAAGTTTCTCCTCGTGAAACAACTCTTAAAATCACTACATTTGTTAAGGGAGTCTGGTGATGCTGTGGTTACTGGTTCAATGGTCGGATCAGTTGAAACTGACGGTGTGTTCACAAACATCTGCTGCTCACATTGAAAGGTTAAGAGAGCCCAAACATGTCAGTTACATTACTGTCAGCTTCTTCTTCTTCACATCACTGAGACTGGAAATCAAGACACATCAGCTTCTTTTGGCTTCTGAGGGGAAAAGCAGATGTTTCCCGTCTGCTTCTCTTCAGGATCCTGGAGAGGAAGCGGACAGGGAAAGAAAGTGCCAGCGCTCGGGCTGCTCGTCTCGTCCCCGCTGGCAGCAGAAACCACACATCAGCGCAGCTCGCTGCCTCGGGCTCCCCTGGAAGCACATTTCCTGCTGCAGGAGGAGATGTCACAGGGATTGTTTCCACTTTGTCCTGATGCCGCGCTGCGTTCAAGAGTCTATTAATAAGATGCAGGTGGGAGGCACGTGGCTTTGTTTGAGGACAGGAAGCTCCTCCTTCTGCTGCTCGGAGTGTGTTCAGTTTTATTCAGACTGTTAAAGCTGTCAGAGCTGAGTTTGTTGTAGATATTGTACCTCAGCCCATCAGAACTGAAAACTAGAAGTACTGTAGAGGGTTTGGACGTGTGGAGACATAAAATCAGTTTAAACCGATCTGCTCCTTTTAACAAAATACCTTGTATTTGTATAAATGTTTGCAACGTACGTTTCAATCCATGGATATGTCGACACTTCACTTCACGACATCTTGATGTCTCCTTAAAAACATGCAGTGGTTTCACGTCTCTAACAGTGGTCTCTGGCTTCAGTGGTCTCTGGCTTCAGTGGTCTCTGGCTTCAGTGGTCTCTGGCTTCAGGGGTCTCTGGCTTCAGTGGTTTCTGGCCTCAGTGGTCTCTGGCCTCAGTGGTCTCTGGCTTGGCAGCCGCCTCGCATTGCTGTAATTTCACCATCCCGACATCAAAGTTGTATTCGGACCATTAGTGCCGTCAGAGATTGTTTGTTGTGGATTTTGTATCTCAGCCAACCAGAACTGAGGACTGGAGGTTTACTGGTGGAGACATAAATTCAGTTTAAAGCAGTTTGTAGAGACACTACAGGACAGCCGTCTTTAGACAGGACGACTGCTGTTTGGAGTCTTGTTTGTTTAATAAATCCCGTATCTCTGATGAAGTTGCCGTGATGTGACGATGAGAACGCCCCTCTTTTTCTTAGAGGAACAGATTGTCTTCTAAATCTTTTGTTTACTTTCTGAATCATCAAACTTTCAGATTATTTCCAGGTTTACGTGACAGTTTTAGAGACTTGTTCTGTGGTTTCAGACTTCTGAAAGGTCAAACCACAGCAGTTTAATTCTTTAGTGTTAAGTCTCCTCCCCCGGGAAAGTCATAAATGTGAAGCTTTCTGTCCTGTTCTCTTGATCGGTGCTGATATCGGTTGTTTTTGCGGGTATGAAGGGAGGTTTCTGTGCGTCAGAGGTGAGTTCAGCCTGCAGATCCTGTTGATGAATGACGAGAAACTCCACCAACTTCCTCTGTTGTAAGCTCTCCAAAGCACACAAACCACACAGCTGATGGACGAGACAAGCTCACACACACACAAACACACGCAAACCCACAGATTCTCCGTCCTCTCTCTCTCCTCGGTCGTCCTCTGTCAGGTCAGACCCGTTTACCTGCGCACACACTCGTCATCTCAGCCAATGACGAGCTGTCGTCACCTGATCCGTGCAGCAGCAGCTCTGATCGATCTGTCTGAGCGTTTCTGTCTCCTGTGTCTGGATCTCGCTGTTCTGGTTGTTCTGTTTGCTTGGCTGGGCTGGAGAGGTGACATGGTGTTTTATTTTGAAGGGTCACAGGGTCAGAGGTCATCTGGGGTCGTCAGTGTGGACGAGGAAAGTGGTGACTGACGGCGAGAGAGTTGATGTCATTGAATGTGAGCTGCAGGACACATCCAGGATGATGATTGATGGGTTTCTGGTCATTTGTGACATTTTTCATCAGTTATAATTCAGTTTGTGTCGAGTGTTACTGGCCTCGTTTCACATCTATGAATCACATCCCAGCTCTTTTTTCTTTTTAGCAATAAAAATACATCTGGTGTTCAGCTCATGAAGTTTCCGTCCAAATGTGGTGCAAAGTTTAACACATTTTCTCAAAAATCAGAAGATATAATGCAAATGAATGCACCTTTATATCTCCTGTTGGAGTTAGTTGATGGAGATAAACGTGGTGATGTCGTTGAAATGGTCATGAAGACAAAAAAAAATCGATCTTTGAAAATGAAAACTATGATGAAATGTGTGTTTTGTTTTGTTTGGTCAGACAAGACGGCGCTAAAAAGGATATTAAAGAAATATTTTGTAGAACGTGACAGATTTGCAGCTTTTGGGGCCGATGATCAAACATTATATGTAATAGATTTAGATTATAATATAATAGATTTATTTTGTATTAGAATTTGTTTTCAAATGTGTTTATCAAACATTATGATATGTAATAGAGGCAGGATATTTTACAGTTTAACAATAAACTCTAGTGTCTGAAATGAGATGACAGCAGTAAACTTCACTGACAAACCTCAAGCATCGTTGTCTGCACTGTGCTCTTTAAAATCAAAACGTTTAATATAATAAATATAATATTTTCCCTCAATTGTGCTTCTATCCGTCTGTCAACGTATAAACGGAGCATCCTTGTTTTTTTTTCATGTTAAGTCAGTGTTACTGGCAGTCGACTGTGTTGACTTGTGGCTAATTTGCTAGCCAGCGACGTTAGCTAGTACTTAATTTGAGGCAGAAAAATGCTGAAAGTGTGGATGACGTGAACGCAGCCCTGCAGGTTGCATTCATGTCATCAACATCCAAATTTAAAGATATCTTAAATGATATTTTGTCACTCTTTGGACGGTGCTCGGTCTCTGATATACCAGATAAAAGACTGGAAGAGTTTCATCACGTCTGCCTTCACTCTCTGTGATCGTCCTTCAGATTAATAAAGGTCATTTTAGTGATGAAAACGATGGCGACCACAATAGAAATCATTGATTTTAAAGGTGTGTAGGATTTAGTGGCATCTGGCATGAAGATGCAGATTTGCAACCAACTGAGTAACCCTCGCCTTCCAGACACACTGGACCTTTACGTAAGCTTGTATGTAACATTTCTGTCATTGACTGCACTTGTGTATTTTTTTCTTAATAAGATAATTAAGAAATATATAAAGTATTTGAATACAAATGAAGAGAAGTGACTGCACACACAGTAAAAAGCCTTAAAGACTCCAGGTAGGTCCATGCAGGTAGATGAAGACATAAAACTGAACATGTTGGACAATAAAAACTAGTTTTGCCTCTCGTCCGCTCATCGTCATGGAAACACTGGAGGTGAGTGCAGGGTCAGCTGGTGAACGCAGCTTATTTGTCCTGCTCTTCATTTTATACCTGTCCCTCTTCAGACCTCTTTGTTTTTCTCTCCATCCGTCCTCCATTAGTGTCTCAGCTGTCGTCGCTGTGTTTGACCTCTGCTTAAATAATCCACCGTCAGAAGTGGAGAGAAACACTTCAGTGTGCTTAGTAAATCCTTAATGCAGCGTTAATGAACAAGTCTGTAGTTTTTTAAAATTTCATCCCTGCAGTCCACGACGAGCTATCTTTAAAACTGTTCCTGAGGTCTGTTTCATTCGCTGTTTCAGTATTTCACTGCTGGAAAGATGCCCTTGTTTTAAACTGGGCTGTCTCTGCAGCAGAAAGACACAAATACTACATTAAATTGTTGCTACACGAGCAGAAAAAACAGAGGAAAAGAGCTGAGATATTAGCTTTTACTCAAAAGGTAGAAAACCTACAACAACCAGAATGCACTGCACCACACTGAACCAATGAACACTCCTGCTGATGGGTGACGGTATTGCGAGTTGGGCTGAGCTTGGTGTTGGCTCAGAGTCCGTTTTGATACAGGAAACAGTGAAGCAGCCAGCTGGTAACAAACAATGTGCCATGACAGCACAGAAACAGTAACTAAAATATGTTTGTGAAAATATTTTAGGAGATGAACTGATGGTGAACAGGATCCTGGTTCAGATCGGACCAGTTCTGTTTGACCAGATCTGTTTTCACAGGACAGAAACAAAATGGCGGCCCCCTTCAGTTCACAGTCTTTCTCTCTCGAAGCTCAACAGAACAACAACAACAAACACACTCTGGTAAAAGTAGAAGTGCTGATTCACCTTCTTTACTCCAGTAAAAGTAATCGAGTACAGGCTCTGAAATGTACTCAGAGTAAAAAGTCTCCCTCTGAAGGACATCTGTGGTCAAAGCTAACTGAAGCTCACGTCATATTAATATAATTCAAAGACTATTAAAGTTAAAGGTAGAGTCAGTAGGATTTGTCCCAGCTGTCCCTGAACGCACCACAAAGATAGTTGATTGTGTGTGGGTTGGTAAAGCGTCCCGAGCAGCAAACATGAAGATTCAACATAAAGAAATATAAATATGAAGAAAAATAAGCCAAAGCCCTTAACTGCAATTTGTTTAATTAGGTTAATTAGATTTTGTGTGAGTGAATTCATTTAACTTTACGTTTCCTTTACTTTGTTATCGACGGTCTGAATCTTGTCGGAGAGCAGATCAACTGTCTGCCAGCCCTTCAGTTATCGTCCTTCATGTTCGGTCTCCATCATCTCTTCTCTCTCCGTCTTATTTCTGTCAGTCACTCACACCAACGTCCTCCTCTACTCGTTTTTTTAATTTATTGTCTCCTCTCATCTGTCTCCTCTTGTTATTGAAGGAGACCCGACCTCTCCTCTCTCATTGTCAGAAGACGGAGGGGAGAGGAGACCCCCAGAAATAGCCCTGGAAATCTAATCTTGTGAAACCAGAGCCTCCTGCCTCGTCCTTGTTTTCCTCCACCGTGCTCCCTCTGCTGCTCTGCCCGTCTCTCTTTCTCTGCTGTGGATATCCATCACTGTGTGGCCTTTAAATCAGCATCACCGCAGCCTCACCGTGTCATCAGGGCTCTGCTGTGGGCTGATACAGCCAGTTCAGTTTCACACAGTTTATTGTAAATGTTCCATGAGCTAAAAAACAAAAAATATGGCTCCATATCTGTGTGTCAAACACAAGTTTATGATCCTTCCAGGTTTTGTTCATCCAGATAATCTCCACAGATGAACTCCACCTTGTGATGTTTGAAGGTAAATTAAATCTCCAGCAGTAACGTGAGGCTATAAACACACTCTATAACGACAAGGGACCAAATAAAACATTACATTGAGTAAACTTGTGGATTTCTTTAGTTTTATTAAAGTTTATAAGTTCACAGCTCAACAAAATATAAACACCGGTCTGGCTGTCTTCGACATGTTATATATTTCCCTCAGCTGAGCCTCTGCTGGCTGTTTCCAGAATCACTAAAACACATTTTAAAAACAGCAGCTCGCGCTTCAGAAATGATTTTGTCGTTTGGCTGAAATGAAAGAAGCGTTTCTGTGTTCAGACACCTGGAGGGCGAGAGGACAGCAGAGACCAGAGCGGCTGTCAGTTATACACTGTACTTTATGTCTCCTGCTGGCTGCCGTAGATTAACCCCGTCGCTCTTATTATCACACACTCACACTGAAGGTTAGTGACATGTCGTGTGTGTGTTCATGCTGTTGCTCTGTCGCTGTGTGATGAACCTGTTTACCTGCTCCGTGTGTGATGAAAGAGCACAGACGTTATAATGAGATTTGTCAGCCTTTTCTAATCTCAGATTTATAAGCAGCGGGCAGGATGAGGTGATTCTGGTAACTAGGCAACAGGATTTGGCTTAAGGACCAAAACGGGCTCTTCAGAACAGACCTGAAGCAGAAAGTGAAGCAAATCCTGTTAAACCGACCCAGCAGGGTTCAAACTGGGAGAGGACGACCGGAAAAACTCTAGTTTTGTCCTCGAAAGAGACAAGAAATGAGATTTGATACATTAATGAATATTTTAAAGGGTTTCTGTGGAGTTTTGGACTAAAGGTGGTGCTATAGCTGTCTTAAAGGGACAGTTTACCCAAAAATTATCTCGTAATCTAACGACCAAACACAGGAGAATAAAGAGAAACCTCTGCCTGCAGATCACAAGTCTACTGGCATTTATCTTGCTCGTCCAGCAACACGTAAAAGGCTATACGTTATAAAGTCATCAGGGTATTTGAAAGGTGCTTCTGTAGCCAGAATACCTTTTATTAAATGTGTTATGGTGGAAGGACAAGAAAGTAATGACAGATGCAGTCTTCTGTATCTCAAACAAAGGAAAGTAAGAAAAAATCTAAACTGTAATGTTTTTAAAAACCTTTGTGGTGATGCGAGTATCGATTTTCTGAGTTTACGAGGGGCACTTGAATGCACCATGCTCATGTACTGGGCCTCCAGATCTCCAGCTGTGTTCAACCTCACTTACAATTTACTGATCAATAAGAAATTTGATTGGAAAATAAGGTCCGTTTAAGATAAGAAAAAAAAAATCAGCCAATGAAGATCTTTCTCTGCTCATTAACATTTCTTCCCTAAAACTACAAAGTGCTCTTCAAAATGTTCACATGTACTGTGAAAGTACGCTGAGCACTGATCACACTAATCATCATTCATGCATATTAATTATAATAGAGGTTAATAGGCTTCAGTCCTCTACAAAATTATATATAAGGTGTGTGAGTGTGTGTGTGTGTGTGTGTGATTGAAATAGAAAGAAAATGTGAGACTGGGGGAGACGGGGCGGCAGGAGGGCGAGCAATAAGATTTCATCTGAGATAATGTCCCTGACGAATAGGACTCGGAGGAAGGAGGCAGGCTGACTGTAGAAACCGTGAATAGGAGCGAGAGGAGATCAGATTACATCTTCCTCTCTGCTGTTTCCGCTCCATTAACTAATGGACAGCCACTTCTCACCGTGTGTGATGGATCAGGGATATTACAGCAGATCTGTTGTTGGATTCATCAGGTTCAGCGCTGCTCACGTTTTGCTCTTGAGAGAAAAACTGACAGGTGTTTAAATCAACTAATGTTTTAATGTATCTGCGAGCTGTGACAGCCGGACACGTGAGTCATGATTGTTGACGTTCAGAAGCAAGAGGAGGAAGCAGCCTGATGACGTCACAGCTGCCTTAGAGACGAAGCACAGTTTAGTCCCGTCGTCCCCGGAGAGTTCATCGCTGTCCTGGGCCTCCTCGTCTCCCTGTTCTCCTGTCTGTGACCTGGAAATGGATTACAGCATCATCTTCAGTTCTGGTGCTGCTTGACCTGAGTGAGGCTTTGATAGTGTGGACCACCAGATTCACTAAGATACATTAAGTCTGTCTCATATGTTTGTGGAGGACCGTTACTTATTAACTTGCACATGCTGCCCTGGACAGTGTCGTCGGGAGGCACGACGTCTCAGCTATGCCGATGACACTCGGCTCTATGTGGGCATGTCTCCTGGTGACATCGGGCGACTTGACTTTTTAACTGTATTTCAGATATTAAGGCCTGGATATCACAAACCTTTAGTACTGAAGATATTGATACGTCATGTTGTGGTGTTTGGCTGACTGACAGAAGGACCAGCACTGATATCCAAAGCAAAAATCCTTTATGTAACATTAATGATCTCTGCTCAGAAAGAATCGTGAATCCTTCGGCTCGTTGCTTCTGTTCACAGGCTGGTCTGAGCTGAACTCTTACTATTTTGTGGTTTTGATTAAATTACATCCGATGGTTGAAGGGACTTGAAGGATGTGTGGACCATCAGCAGGCTGGAGGATGATTGTATGTTTGTGAACTGACTGCCTGCAATTTATTTACAATTGACTCATTTAACCCTTCATGAACCTTCACGCTGTCGCCACCTGACCGAGTCATTCACCTGGAGCCATCACACTGAACCCACCAGCATTTTCTGATGAGAGAACTTCTACTCGTGATGAAGAGCAATTACAGAACCCATTATCACGTACCGTGATTTGTTCCTCCAGCGCAGCCAGAAGCCAATTTTCATCACGGCTTCTTGTGTTCTCGCAGCTGCTTCGATTGTGAGATCCGTCTGTATGAACCGGCTCCTGTTCACTGCGAGCGGCTCTGACAGGAGGCTTGATTCAGTCCAATTATCTGTGGAAGTCAAAAAGACCTCAGGGAGCACAAATCTGAGTGGTTATCAATCAGTCGTGTTAGACTTGTTAATATTTTAGAGGACGGGGAGTAAAGTCAGTGTTTTCAGATGAATCCAATCAGCAGCGGTTCAGAGATCAGTTCAGAGAATAAAGATGAGGTTCATGATTGTTTAAGTGTCTTCAAACAGCAGTCAGGTGCAGAGTTGGTCTGTTCACAGGACACGATAACTGCAGCAGGAGACAGAAACTCAAAACCACCGTGTTGGATTTTTCTGTGGCTGCACACACAGCTGTCCGCCACACTGTTTTTTGATACCACCACCAAAGTCAGCGATTTTAACCTTGTACACATTCAGCTTGTTCTCACCGGCAGTTTATTACCACCCATATTTACGACCTCTAGGAAACCAGGTGAGGGAGCAACACAGTCTGTGTGTAGAGCAGGTGGGCTGAACGGATGGTTCAGACGCTGCTCACGTCCTCTGAAACACGCGTTACTTCAAGGAAACTTGTGGATTTCAGAGGTCTGGTCGTTCTTAGACATTTTGATGAAGAAATCTTATATATTCACCTTGCATCAGCCATGTAACGTAAAGCAGAAACATCTCCAAACAGTCGGCCACCAACGAGCTTCAAGCTCCTACAGTCACATCTTTTTAAAAACAGCATGTTTTGTGTGGCGCAGCTGACTGAACGACAGAGTTGTTACTTCCTGCTTTGTTCACCGGTGAAAGCAGAAGTCAACGATTCAGATGAATGATTTATTTTATTCTGATGTTTTAAATGCTAACGTTAACTCGTCACACGCACACACACACACGCACGCACACACACACACACACGCACGCACACAGACACACACACACACACACACACAGAAAACCAAACAAACACACCTTATCCTTGGAAAGCAATGCGTCACTTAGCAGACGCACCTAAAACTCCCACAATCAACCGTAACCTCAGTGTGTGTGTGTGTGTGTGTGTGTGTGTGTGTGTGTGTGTGTGTGTGTAACATATATTTATGACTTCAATAAGCTCTCACAGCTCTGACATTTCAGCGCGTCCTCGTCCAGTGAGCTCGTCTCTAAATGTCATCCTCTGACACAAAGACACCTGACCGCCGCTTGCCGCCTCTTTATCGTGACACTCTGACCCCGCCCCCCTCCTGACATCACCGTTTTACATCATCAGAACAAAACCAGCTGTCAATGTGTATTTTATTCATTTATATACGTGTATAGCTGACTATCTGTCCATCTTTGCCTCTGTTGTTTTCTTCACGTGTGACCTGTCTGACCAATCACTGCTGGCTCTCTGTTGATGCCTAATTACCTTGTTGTTTCCATGGAGATGAGTCATCTGTATCTAAGACACACACACACACACAGACACGCTTACACGCGCAAACCATCTAACTGCTAATTGGCTGTAATTAACCTCTGACGGCTACTTTCATCTTTTCCATCCACAAATCAGCGGGTGAAGTCGACCCCCCTCAACAGATCCTTCGGCTCCTTTACCTCAGTAAAAATACTAAAACCACTCAGTAAAAATACTCTGTGCTGTTACAAGTAATCGTTCTGCTTATAAAAGTCTTTCAGACAAAGAACATCATCCCAAATGTTTCCAACAACCTTCAAACCAGAGAGAGTTTACTCAACATCACGGTGCGTTTCAGTAGGTCGCTGCAGCTACGTCCGGGACAGGGAGGTCGGCAAGCGAGACTAAATTTAAGTTGAATAAAACTTAAAAACATTATTTCATCTGTGAACATTTTAACCTGAGTCACATCAGATAGATTCTCATCAGCAGCAGCAGCAGCGGTGGTTGTTTGAAGGTGTTTACATCAACATGAAGTGAGTTCGACGGCAGGAACATTTGTGTTTATCTGCCCCAAACAGCCAGATCACTTCACTGTACACTGGTCAAAAGCTAACGTTAGCGAGCAACGACCCCCCAGCAGCAGACGTTACATATTACATGTTTAAAGAGATCTAAACCGGTAAGAAAAATGTGTGTTTGATTGTAACCAGACAGCAAGTAAAATAATGAAGAGTCTTGAGGATAATTCAAAGTATAGGTCTAAACTATATTGCTTATAACTTTAACTTTAATCATGAAAAATGTATTTTCTAATTATACTTGCAAACACTGACCACTAGGGGGCTCAGTGAGCCCCTTAAACCTAAGTACAGATTGTGGATTCCCTCGGCTACTTTGAAAAATAGAAATAAACCCAAATATTTGTAAAGAAAAGAAGTTCTGGATGAATGGTTAAAGTAATGTTAAAATTTTGACCAAACCCACTGAGGAAGAGAATCACTCGAGCTCATATCAGGTTTTAAATCACTGAACCTGTGTGTGACCGACGGCTTCAACTCTGTGTCTCTGTTCATGTTGCTCAGGTGTAACAGGGACGGTCCACCTGGACGAGAACGGAGACAGAGAGACGGACTTCGCTCTGTGGGACATGATCGACACCAACACCAGCGCCTTCCAGGTCAGCACGCACACACACACACACACACACACACACACACACACACACACACACCATAGACATTTATTGACACAGCGACTGTCAAGCTGCCAAAATCCAGAGGAGAGAAGCGAGGTTTGGTACAAGTGTCAGTATTTAGTGAAAAGCCCTGGGTTTTGCCTCTCAGGCTACATGGAGGCTCTGCCCTGTGATTGGTGGAAGTTGTGCCTGCAGACATTTCTCAGGGCTGTTTAAAGATGCGAACTCCTTCATATTTTGGGTAAAAACATCATTTAATGTATTATTCTCCTATCAAAGGATGTTGAACATCAATGAAAGATGAGGCAGTAAACACAGAGCTCTTTGTAGTAAAGAGGCAAATATAATATTTATATCAACAAGTATCATGTCACATTTAGAAGAAATTGTAAATAAGACTGTTAATTTTGAAAGACCAATAACTAATTACATTATAATGTGTCATTTGGTAGATTGATATAATTCTATAAATGCAGGAAATATCATTCACACATCACTGGACATGAGTAGATGTCTCAGGTGTCTGTACTTTACTTTTTTGATGAGTTGAGTTTGATGCATCTGAGGTGAATTATGGATTATTGTTATTTGGCGTCATCGCACGCCGCCTTCCCAACATCACCAGACTGATGTCGACCTATCAGAGCACATCACGCACGGCAGACGAAACAAAGACGTAAAAGACGTGAACAGACAGAGAGGGAGGCTGATGGGGAGAAAAGGCGTGTTAGTGTCTCGTATCTGCAGAGAGTTTCTTATTTTCTCTCTTTGTTGCTGCTCGGGACGCTTTACCAACCCAACATGTGGCTATTTGACGTCCTGGGAATGAGACTCAACTATCAACTATCTTTGTGGTGCGTTCAGGAACAGCTGGGACAAATCCTACTGACTCTACCTTTAACTTTAATAGTCTTTGAATTATATTAATATGACATGAGCTTCAGTTAGCTTTGACCACAAATGTCCTTCAGAGGGAGACTTTTTACTCTGATACTCTGAGTACATGTCAGAGCCTGTACTCTATTACTTTTACTGGAGTAAAGAAGCTGAATCAGGTGGTCCAGAACGACAAGTTCAGTTACTGAGAAGCAGGACAAACGTTTGATCATGAATCTCGTCTGAGCTGGGTGTTTGGGTTTGTGTTGGTGTGAAAGAAATCCAGAAAGGAAAAAATAATTCAATCAAAATGTTTATGAAAAGACGAAACTTCAAAACAGCATCAGGATTCAGTCAAGAGGTAAGAGGCAGTCAGAGAGGTGAGATCTAGTTTGACCTTCACACATTCATTTGAGGGTTTTTCCTTCAGGTTTAATTTATCTCCTGCCTCGTCTGCTCTGCTCCACCATCACACCTCTGTCGGTTCATCTGCCTCGCTCACACGTCCGGACAGTTTCTGTCATTCTCAGGATCTCAGTGTGAAGGTTGGACCGGTCCCGTCGTCTCTCTGTAGTCCTTTGAATCCTCTGGGAACTGTCCAACATCTGAAGTGTTGGTGCTGGTTAGAGTCATAATGACGTCATATTACTCTTTGACTCTGTGTCTGATAGCTTGAAATAGAGTTATAATAGATTTTATAGCAGACAGTAACTTTTTAAAAAGGTAGTGGTGTGTTCGAGGACTCTTTATATCATCAAACTCAAGAAAAACATGTTGTGACGTTGATGAAAAGCACACGAGAGGAGAAAACAAACTTCAGGTAACAAAAATACTTGAATTAATTAAAAAAGCCTTTTATTCAAAACACCGACTGGTTTCCACCTTGAGGGCCTTCATCAGGGTACAAAATGGTGAACCAAGACGATCACTGCTCTGCATCACCGTCCTGCTCACAGTTTGACTTGAAGGTGATATTCTGCAAAAACAAGGACTCTAGTGTTAAAAACCGAGTCTTTTCTGTGTGTATATCATCTTTAATGTGTTTGTGGATTTATTCCAGATAGTTTTGGTGTACAACAGTTCAGAGGAGCAGCTGACCGCCATACCTGGAACCACGCTGCACTGGCTGGGCGGAGTTTGTCCTCCTGATGTTCCCGTCTGCGGCTTCAAGAACGACAACCCCATCTGCCTCGCAAGTCAGTCGACACGACCAGATCAGTTTACTTGAGTCTCACACATGTTGTGTTAAGATTTGTTCAGTGGCACTTTCTGGTTCAGTTGTTTTCTGGTTCAGTTGTTTTCTGTGAACCTCTCATGAACTCATGGTTGGTACTTCATTCATGTTGTGTCAAATTCAGTTCAAAGAATTTGGATGCAGAGGTTAATAAACGTCTTCTCTCTCTGACAGAGACGATCACCATCCACCAGATGGTCTCCATCGTGCTCTTCTTCATCTTCACGATGACGCTCACCGTCACCGTCTTCATCTACAGGTGAGAGCTGCAGCTGTCTGCTCTGATTGGTGACTGGTGTAGGGATGACGTATTTTTGTAGACTTACCCTGAAGATAGCATCGCCCTGGTTTCCTCTACAAAAAGCCTTTTGGAGTTTTGAATTGGATTTTGGATGATCACTGAAAATAATCTGTCAAACACAAGTTTATGACACTTACACGTTTTGTTCATCAAGATAATCTTCGCAGTTGATCACCACTTTGTGATTTTTGAAGGGTAAATTAAAAACTCCAGTCTCTTTCACTCACGCTGCTCCCTGATACACTCCTGGACTCCGTCAAATGAAATCCTGCAAACATCAGCTTGAAAGACTTGCAAAGAAGACTGGTTGAACTGTCCATCTCCAAGCATTTACAGACTATCTGCAGCAATACAAGGATGCTCTCACCTCAACCCGCCCCACCGACGACTCCCACCTCATTCACTCTGGCTCCACCGACCCCAAAGCTCTCCTCTCCAGCATTAACAAGCTTCTCAAACCCAATCAAATTCTGGATGCAGTCTAACTTCCTCCAACTGAACTGTGACAAATTGGACATGGTCATCATCGGCCCTGAATCCCTCATCAAAACAGCTCGCAACTTCTGCCTCACCATTGACAGCTCCACCCTCTCTCCCTCCCCACACAGTTGCGACCTCAGAGTCATCTTTGACAACAACCTCTCCTTTCAACAATACATTATTAAATCACCAGAACTGCCTTCTTCCACCTCAAAAACATAGCCCGTCTCAACCCATCACTCTCCTTCTCTGCTGCAGAAACCCTGATCCACGCCTTCGTCACGTCCAGAATTGATCATCACAACAGCAGATCCTCTACGGCACACCATCCAAACTCTTAAATAAACTCCAATACGTCCAGAACTCTGCTGCTCACCTGCTCACCCACACCTGTGACCACATCACCCCCGTCCTCCCGAAACTCCAGTGGCTCCCTGTCCCACAACCGATCCAATTCAAAATCTCCTCCTCACTCACAAAGCCCTCCACAACCAGCCCCCCCCCCCCCCACCTCACCGACCTGCTCCACCACCACACCCCGTCCCGTAGCCTCCACTCCTCCGATGCAAACCTCCTCTTCTCAGTAGCTGCCCGTCCCTCTGGGACTCCCTCCCCAAACACATCACAGACTGTACAGACCTCACAATTAAAAAAAAAGAAGAAATCTCTAGTGTCACCCGGACAGGGAGGGTGTGATGAGAGACACTGCCCAGCTGAATTATGGGAAATGAATTAAACGTTTTTGGTGGTGAGGATATCTCGGCCTGTTGCTTTTATTGTGACATCTCTCTGCAGGAGGATGAAGCTGGAGAAGGAGCTGGTGGCTCAGCTGTGGAGGATCTGCTGGGACGACATCCAGATGGGCAACCTGGACAAAGTGCTGCGCAGCGGCAGCAGGATCACACTGTCGCTGGTGAGTGCACACACACACACACACACACACACACACACACACACACACACACACACACACACACACACACACACACACACACACACACACACACACACACACACACACACACACACACACACACACACACACACACACACACACACACTCTCTCTGATCCTGTGTGTGTCTCCAGAGAGGCTCTAACTACGGCTCCCTGCTGACCGGAGATGGAAACCTGCAGGTTTTTGCAAAGACTGGATACTACAAGGTCAGTGTGTAGTTTTCTTCTTTGTGCCGATGATCAGTCTGACTGAACGTGAAGTACCGGAGGTGTAATTACACACATTTTCATGTAAATTACTGCCTGTTCTCTGCTCTCATGCAGCTGTAATCAGATTACATCCAGCCCCTGAAAGCCTCTTTAGTTTTCATGGGCCACACTGTCAAAAAGCTCTTTCCTGTGACACAGTGATGCCTTTAAGATCTCCATGCCTGAAAACTCAATGAGTTTTTCCTGTGTTTAGCCGGGGGAACTACGTTTTCTTTTTTGATTATTCAGACTGTTGATCTGTTGACTGTAAGTGCTCCGACGTTGATGTTTTGTCTTGTAACTTCCTTCTGCGCAGGAAGTGGGTTGTGTTGATTGACGTTTGCTGCTTGTGAACAGTTTGTGCCTCCAGTTTTATCTAATATCTGATCCGTTTTATAATCTAACACACAGCTGAAGGACCGACGGAGCTGGAGGAACATGAGACTTCCCTCTGGCAAACAATATCATAACAGATGTTGTCTGGGAGGTTGTTTTTAAAATGTGCGAGAGCAATATTTCTTTATCACAGTCGCTGTGGAGTCTCAGGTGGTTGAAACTGTTTTCCATCTCATGGACTTATTGTTTTTTAAATCAGATTTCAGACCAACAAAGAAAAAATCAGCAGGTGTAGTGAAAAACACAAATACTGTTAGTAACTTCACAACCTGCATCATTGTGCTGCTGAGTTTTAATCTGTCCTCTGTGGTGATGACGGGTTTATATCGGACTGAGTGAACCGATCCGGACCCACACATGACCTGTATTTACTCTAACCAGCGATAACAACCGGAGACTAAAAGACGTGTTAATCATGACTGAAGATCAGAGAAGAAGAAGGTGGAACTGGATCATTTTTTAATAAAACAACGTGTACTCTGTCAGCACTGAAGAGCTCTCATGAGGCTTATTTGACTTCAGTCATCACTGGCTGGACCTGCAGCTGTCAGGTGGAGTCAGGTGGAGGAGTCCCTCTTCAGTAAATCTCTGTCCATGCACTGATGTTGTGCTGCAGATGTTGGCGGGGAACGTGGAGCAGGAATCAGATCTTTATTTTTGAACAAATATAAAAAATCGCTGCAAACAATAAAAGCTAACGTCTGTCCATAAAAAGATCTGTGATGTTTTATGCGATGCTAACGTGTTTGTTAAGAGCTGCCAGCTCACTTCTCCAGGTTCAGGGTTTATAATTTAAATTTAAGATGAGGACCAGGATCACGTTTTGGATTTGGTATGAAAGGTTTTAATCTGATCTTCTCTTTGTGTTCTCTCAGGGAAACATCGTGGCTATAAAATACACCAACAGTAAACGCATCGAGCTGAACAGGATGGTCCTGTTCGAACTCAAACATGTGAGTGTCTGACGGTTCACTTCTTTACACTCAGACGAGAGACGTTTCAGGTCAGAGCTGCTGATTATAAAAAGGGTCATGGAAGAAATCATGAGAAATGTTAAAAGAATATTTCTTCCATTTTTTTGGTCCGGTTTCCTTCACAGCTGGACACACGAAAACTAAAAGGGACCCACAGCTCGTCAGGACAAACTTTACATATTTAGCTTAAAGCAGCAATAAATCATCCAGTTGTTCTGTCCAACACTTGTAGGACCCTGGCAGTGTTTCCGACTGACATTAATACATTTTCATAATTGTTGTTACAGCGGCAACAAAACACTCAATCACACTCAGACTTTGTGACATATTAAAAAAGAACACAGACCCAAGAACAAGTTTGCAAAAAGAGATGATTTTTATTCACCAACCAAAACCAACATTAACCAAAACTACAAGAGTCTGGAGGCCAGAATGAACAAGAGAACAAACAGGACTAGCAGACCTCCATCTTCAGAAGAACACAGAACCTGAGGGAGACCTTTCTCCTCCAACCTCCCTTATGTATGGGGCAGGGCTGAATGGTCTGATCAGGAGCACCTGAGAGGAGAGGAGAGGAGGGGGAGCACATAAAAACATATTAATGTATTTGTGTTTGTGCAGATGAGAGACGTACAGAACGAACATCTGACGAGGTTCATCGGAGCGTGCGTCGACCATCCAAACATCTGTATCATCACAGAGTACTGTCCCAGAGGAAGTCTGCAGGTACACACACGTGTCTACCTGTCTGCCTACAGTCTGTCTGTCTGCCTGGTTGCTTGTTGACGGTCTGTGCTTTGTGTCTTCAGGACATCTTGGAGAACGACAGCATCACTCTGGACTGGATGTTCAAATATTCTCTCATCAACGACATCGTCAAGGTCAGTTTCTTTATTCATCTGTTCTCTCTTCTTCTACACCGTTTATTAGTACAAACGTGTTGTTGTTATCTGATAGTATGTCCAATGAATGTCATGCACCTGAGAGTTTGCAGTGAGTGTTGTGTTTGAATACTTCTCTCTCTCTCTGCAGGGCATGGTGTTCCTCCACAACAGCGTCATCCTCTCTCACGGTAAACTCAAGTCCTCCAACTGTGTCGTCGACAACCGCTTCGTCCTGAAGATCACAGACTACGGTTTGTCCAGCTTTCGACCTGACGGCGACTCAGGAAAAGACGCTCACGCCTACTACGCCCGTGAGTTTTAGTCCTTTATCGATTATACTACAGTTACCTGCTGCTGCTCGTAACATTTGTGCTCTAGTAGCTCGTTCCTTTCCACACAGGAAGTCGAGAGTCATAGAATTAAGTCAGTCTCAGCACTCACATGTAGGACTGTGTATAGATACCAAGGTGATATACTTATTTCTTCCTAAAAACAAGAAAATAATACAAAGTTCAAGAATATAAAATGTCGTAAATACAGAAGCAGCACGAGAACTTTGCCATCATGAAATACTGTCTGAATTCTGACTTAAATCACTAATGTGACCAAATACTAAACAGCAACGAGTATTTCACCAACACGTAATCCAGTCATCATCTGACTCTGATTAAAGTATAAATGCATCAGAATCAATAAAGAAGATTTTCTCCAGAAGCTGTAAAAGAACCAAAAAACTTCTAAAACTTGACGTCATCTTACAAAACCAGCTGTTTCCACTCTGTGTACCTGGTGTCTGTCCTCGCCTGCAGAGAGGTTGTGGATGGCTCCAGAGCTGCTCCGGATGGAGTCTCCTCCTCCTCAGGGAACTCAGAAAGGAGACGTCTACAGCTTCGGCATCGTCCTCCAGGAGGTGGCGCTGCGCAGAGGAGCCTTTTACCTGGAGGGGGACCCGCTCAGCCCTAAAGGTAGGACGCAGTACACACCCAGCACCTGTCCTGATGGATCTGATGCTTAACAATAGCCGTGTGAACACCGTCCTCACCACCAGAGGAGCCTGTTTCCTGTATTTTGAGCTGTCCTCAAGTAAATAGTCTAAATATGGTCAAAGTTTTAATGCGATAATAATGACGACAAGTACAAGAAAGTATCTAAAAAACGAATGTGCAGCTTTTGCAGAGCTGTTTGTCCTCCATCGTTAATTAGATGTCTTTCATCAGTGAATGAACCCGGTTCTTTGGGTCTGTCCGTCTCCTGAATGTGTCATTGACCTGATGGAAGCAGCTGCTGTGTTCAGTCGTCGATCAGGAGAGCAGCGAACAAAGCCGAGGTCGGCGGATGGATGGATTGAGGGATTTGAGCTGATTTAGTCCGAGTCGTGACGACGGCTGAATGAGGTGAATTAGAGACGGAGCATGACACGACTGAAAACCAGCAATTAAACCCGAACAGAGAGGAGGAGGGAAATCAGAGCAACGACTGAACCACAGACTGGCTGAGAGAGAAAAGAGGTTCACTGTGGGATTTCTTCCTTTTCCTCTGACCTGTTGGCAGCGGCGATGATCAGCCAGCTGGACGGCGCTTCGATAAATCTTTCTTCCTTTCCAGCTTTATTTCCACAAACACTTTCCAGGAACTGAACCGCTGAAACTGAAGAGTCAAACAGCCTCAGAGCCGTCGGCCTGCAGTCTGTCAAAGGCCTCGTTTATTTCAAAGTGAATTTTCCATTGTAGTGTGTTTATATACAGAATCCTTTAAAGTTGACATGGAAACTATTCTTTAAGAAAAATCCAAATATAAATAAATAATTCTTCAGTGGACTTCAAGGCTTTAAGATATTCATTGAAGTTTGTTTTTTTGCACAAACATCTCCGGAGAACATTTCACAAGATAACTAGCTCATTATTTCTGTCCACATTCAGACTCGTCGATAATTATTTTTTTATTTCTTTATTTTTTTCTTTAAGTTTCTCTGCTTCAGTCCAGTTTTGCTGCATTTCTTCTCATTTCCACCGCAGTTTAATAACCATCCCTCTATTTTTAGTCGCTTATTTGCTAGTTATGATCTTCCCCAAAGACTTTTTTTTTAATCATGTGAAACCATCTCTGTTCCCTGAGGATGACCATGATATGTGGTTGAACGCTAAGACGGGACAAGAGAACAGACAGGTTTTAAACTGTTACCTGTGAGGACTGTTCATGTCTCCTGATATGTTCCTGATGCTCCTCTCCCTCTGCAGAGATCGTGGACCGGGTGGTTCTGGGCGAGTGGCCCTGCCTCAGACCGACCATCGACCCCCAGAGTCACAGTCCCGAGCTGGGTCAGCTGATGCAGCGCTGCTGGGCCGAGGAGCCGACAGAGAGGCCGGAGTTCAACCACATCCACCTGCTGCTGCGCAAACAGAACAAGTGAGTGATCAACAACAAGAGGAGGGTTAGCTCAATGACGAGGAGTCATGCGTCGAAGTAAAGAGGCTCGAGGTAAACAAACCAAACGAAGCCAGCGTACAGACTTTTTTTTGCGAATAAGGGGAAGTTTTTTATTTTATTTTACCGTTTCCATAAAGTTTCTAATACGATATTCTTCAAATGCTTTTTGGAAACACAGTGACGCCCTGGTGAACAGAGGAAGAAGGTAAAGAAGGTGTTTGTCTGTGACACACAAAACCAAGACCTCAGTCGTGTTTTTGGTGTTGATGCCTTTTGGAGATTTTTTTATGCAAATATCAGACACATAACTTTCTGTGCGGTTAATTGGGCGAACAGACGGGAGGGGAGAGACAGACACCGGTAATTTGGATTAACAGGCGACTCTGTTCGCGTTAAGCTGCACAGTTTTTTTTTTTTTTTTAGTTTTAGGATTAAAATTTGGATTTAATAGCTAGAGTACTTTTTTTAAGATGGCGAGCAGCAACAGGCACCGAGGGGGTCTGTGTTTGGGTAAAGTTTAGCCTCTGATCACTCACCAGATACTCGGTTTCTTTCTGTTATCCTGAAGCATCTTGTGTTTCCATCTCCTCCCTGTACATGTATTAAAGTGATGGTTAGTCTGTTGATGTGGGGTTGTCAGTGTGTTACCTGCAGTAGATGACCGTCAGAGTATTGTACTGCTGCAACTGTACCAGCAGCAAGACGTATTTGAGCCATCTAAAATATATATATCTGTTGAAGTGTGCGCTGTTTTTGCTGCTTTCCGTTGCTTTCAAACAGCCTTTTCCTTTGGCACTACAGCTTGTGCGTAGGAATATGGACGTTGTATGTTTGAGGGAATGTAATGCAAAAAAAAGTTAAAAACAGCGTTCACTTAAACAGGTATTTATGTTAAGGTGGGACTAAAATACGTTTTGCTGCTGGTAGTTTCAGCCGGCGCTGCTTCTCCACACAGAGCGGACGGTCTAGTGACGAGTATCCGGTGAGTGCTGACTTTCATGTCAAGTTGCGCAAAAAGCCTTTGAAATATGACTGACTGGACCTTTAACGTAGAGCGGGAGATGAAAACAGGTAATGATCTGCATCTCTGTGCTTCATGATGGAGATTAAAACACCTGGAGTCTCTGACGCCTGACGCAATCCCACTCATGATAATAACAGTCGTCATTATCCTGTTTGTGTGTTTGTTCAGGGAGTCGAGGACCAACATCCTGGACAACCTGCTGTCCCGCATGGAGCAGTACGCCAACAACCTGGAGGAGCTGGTGGAGGAACGAACACAAGCTTATCATGAGGAGAAACGCAAGGCTGAAGCTCTGCTGTACCAGATACTGCCACAGTGAGTACTACTACTACTGTACCAGATACTGCCACAGTGAGTACTGATACTACTGCACCAGATACTGCCACAGTGAGTACTACTACTACTGTACCAGATACTGCCACAGTGAGTACTGATACTACTGCACCAGATACTGCCACAGTGAGTACTACTACTACTGTACCAGATACTACCACAGTGAGTACTGATACTACTGCACCAGATACTGCCACAGTGAGTACTACTACTACTGTACCAGATACTGCCACAGTGAGTACTACTACTACTGTGTGAGTACTAATACTACTGTACCAGATACTGCCACAGTGAGTACTACTACTACTGTACCAGATACTACCACAGTGAGTACTGATACTACTGTACCAGATACTGCCACAGTGAGTACTGATACTACTGTACCAGATACTACCACAGTGAGTACTGATACTACTGTACCAGATACTGCCACAGTGAGTACTACTACTACTGTACCAGTTACTGCCACAGTGAGTACTGATACTACTGTACCAGATACTGCCACAGTGAGTACTACTACTACTGTACCAGATACTGCCACAGTGAGTACTACTACTACTACTGTACTAGATACTGCCACAGTGAGTACTAATACTCTACACCCCTCCCTCTCTCTCAGCTCGGTGGCGGAGCAGTTGAAGCGAGGTGAGACGGTTCAGGCCGAAGCCTTCGACTCGGTCACCATCTACTTCAGTGACATCGTGGGTTTCACGGCCATCTCAGCAGAGAGCACGCCGATGGAGGTGAGCGGAGCCGCACCTACTTCCTGTTGTTATGTGACGTACAGACTCGGGTCTCGGTGCCGTGGATCAAACAGACTTCTGTGATTCTGACTCTGCAGGTGGTGACTCTGCTGAACGACCTCTACACCTGTTTCGATGCCATCATCGACAACTTCGATGTTTACAAGGTGACAACAAACTGCTTTAATTTATTGTTATCTACAATAATTTAGCTGATTTCCAGAGGAAGTTCTGAACTAGCTTCAATCAAACAGAAGACTCGAAAATAATTCTGCATTTTAAGACTTCAGCTTCCTCAGAACACAAACTACCTGAACAACCATTAAAATGTAAAAAGGTTTCATGCAGAGTGGAGCTGAGATAAAACCACAAACAGCCAGCAGACTTCCTCTCTGACACTCACCTGTTGTTTGTGGTCGTGTGGCGCCCCCAGGTGGAGACCATCGGCGACGCCTACATGGTGGTGTCTGGGCTGCCGGTGAGGAACGGGAATCTTCACGGCAGAGAGATCGCCCGCATGGCCCTCGCCCTGCTGGACGCCGTCCGAACCTTCAAGATCCGCCACCGATCAGAACAGCAGCTGA
Source organism: Pagrus pagrus (assembly GCF_965226575.1). Taxonomy (NCBI): domain Eukaryota; kingdom Metazoa; phylum Chordata; class Actinopteri; order Spariformes; family Sparidae; genus Pagrus; species Pagrus pagrus. Next base: position 1,430,379 of record NC_140191.1, read on the forward strand.
AACTGAGGATCGGGATCCACAGCGGTGAGGAGGAGGGATAATATATACAAGTACACATCATCAGTTCATATTTATCTGACAGCAAACAACATGTTTTACTCCATTTTCATCAAATCTGTCTCTAATTTTACTGGATGAAATAAAATGTTTGAAGATGAAGAGTGAACCCTTCACATCACTTTTGTTATCGGGGTCTTTCTAACAGTCGCCAGGATCGAACACCTCGTCTGTGATTTATAGTCTGATGTTGGTGTGTGTGTGTGTGTGTGTGTGTGTGTGTGTGTGTGTGTGTGTGTGTGTGTGTGTGTGTGTGTGTGTGTGTGTGTGTGTGTGTGTGTGTGTGTGTGTGTGTGTGTTGACGACTGTTTTCTCTGCAGGTTGTTTCTAACAGAATAAAAACAATAAAACAGTAACAGAAGGAGGAGCTGCAGTAAAAGTGATAATAAAATAAGTAAAGTCTCTAATCAGGAGAAAGGAGATGAAGTGACAGGAGCTGTCTGAGCTTCGCCTCATTTACCTCAGGACAGGTGTATAAACCTCCTCCTCTGCGTGCTGCAGGTCCGGTGTGTGCAGGTGTTGTGGGTCTGAAGATGCCTCGTTACTGTCTGTTCGGTGACACCGTCAACACGTCGTCACGGATGGAGTCCAGCGGAGAAGGTCAGAACTGCAGACACACAAACATGTGACGACAACCACGTGAACATGTTTAGGAGGATCATTTAACAGAGATTTGTGGAAATGGATGTGAGGTGACGATCACAACTCTGTTGATCCCTGGTGAACAACACAACCAGTGTTAGCGTGGTGTTACAGAGTGACCAGAGAGCAAACAGCTGCAACTAGACTTAGGTACCGCTCACATTTGAGCCGATACCAGGACCCAACGGTACCTTTTTAGTTTTGTTATCCATCTAGATAGTTTTGTTGTGAGTTTTCTCTCCAGTACAACAGAACTACACTTGACAATGTTTCATCACGACCGGATGACTGGAGATAATCCACAGATTGTCGTGAGCAGTTTGACGTAGGAACTGTTTTCTTCACATATCACTGCGCAGAAGGAAACATGCATCTACTCCTGGACGAGAGGCTCAGCTGACAGACGCCATGAATGTTAACATCCTGTGCCCTCAAAATCACGAGCCTCCAGTCTGCAGGCTCCATCCTGCACGGTGATACGTGAAGAAAATAGTTCCTACATGAAACTGCTCACAACTCTCTGTGGATTATCTCGAGTAACCAGCTCATGATTTCTGGAAAGAAACATCACTGTTGAGTTTTTCAAATTTATTTTGTTGTCGCTTTGAGCTCAACAAGCTGAGCGACATCTAGTCCTGTTATATTCAGTTGTCTCTACAGCAGATATCTCTGAAACTGTCCCTTTAATCTGCTGCCCATGTGATAGTTAGTCCATCCAGAAACCAGATTAAATAACAGATGTGTTCATGAGTTGACTAATAATCCTCGGTGTGTGTGTGTGTGTGTGTGTACCTTCATGTGTGTGTGCAGCGCTGAAGATCCACGTGTCGGCGACGACTCGCGACGTCCTGCTGGAGTTCAACTGCTTCCAGCTGGAGCTGAGAGGAGAGATCGAGGTCAAGGGAAAAGGGAAGATGACCACCTATTGGCTACTGGGAGAGAGCGACAGCCAATGACGAAACACCTCGGACAGGAGGGCGATGGAGGACAGAGAGGAGGGGACGGAGGAGAGGAAACGAGGGAGCAGGGGAGAGGACGGAGGAGAGGAAGCAGAAGAAAGTGTGAGGAAGGACAGTAGAGAAGGTCTCAGGTTCCTCGTCGCCCTGCAGCAGATCTGTCAGACGACCTGCACCTCCTGGTTGTTTTCCTTTTTCTGAACTAAAGAGACGTGGAAGGTTTCAGACTGCTACACCGACCACACGTGAAGGAGAAACTGCAAAAACTAAAGGAGCAGTGTGGAAGTGAACAACAGAAAGACAGAGAGGCGAAGAGTGACGGCGTTCTGTGACGATGACGGAGGAAAACGTGGTCAGAGAGCTGCAGGGACTCAAACTGTCCACAGGAAGGAGCTGAAGAGACTCTGTATATTGGCTGTGTCTCAATTCAGGGGCTGCATCCTTGGAAGGGCGCATTTGAAGGCCAATTACAGCACAACGCCGCCCCAATTCAAAGGCTCCTCCAAATGCAGCCCACAAATGTGGCCTTCTTTTCCCTCTTTTTGGAGGATGCACCGCTACTATCCTTTACGGCCTCCCATATCCCAAGATCCTTTGTGCCCGAAAAAGAAGAAAGAAAGACAGAAAATGCATCATCAAGTGGTCTAGATCGTCACTTTCGCGGGCCTGGGCGGCAGAAATCATGATGTAAGGGCGGGAACATCTGGTGACCGTCCCATTTAACAACGGTGGACGCGGCTTTCGAAGGATGCAGCCCCTGAATTGAGACACAGCGATTCTGTGTTCCAGATGTTGCACCTGTGACACCGTCATCGAGTCTGACAGAAAAAATCTCCTCAGACTCAAAGACTGAACGATACAAGTCTTGTTTCTTTCTTTCGTGTGAAATATGTCAACAGCCCAGAATCAGCTGGTATTTACTGTGTGAAGAGTCTGTGCTGCTCTTTAACAGAGCTGAGGGAGTTAAAGGAACAGTTCACCCAATAAAGAAAGTCCAGTCATCATCCATGCTGACTTTCATCAGCATGGAGGGAGGAGATGAAGAGTGAGTTTCACATTTTTGGGTGAACTGTTCCTTTAAGATACATTTGCCAAAACAACCAGTTAGTCTTCATCCCTTTCTTTTCCTTTTCTCTCTTAAGCGGTAAAAATAAAGTTTAAACGACACGTCAGAGGGAATATCAATCTTTGTATGTTTTGTCGTCTGTGTCTTCTTCACTTTGCTGTTAACGAGCTCTTTGCTGCCCCCCTGAGGCTGGAGGGCTAAAAACACCCGCTGCTCCCCGACAGTTAGGACAGTGGGTGTTTTTCTTCCAACCGCCACGAGGGGCAACAATGAGCTCGTCCCACACTTAATAACAAACATACAAACACAACTATGAGATTTATGGTTCAATGAAAATGTGTTCAAACTGTAGTTCTACAGGAGGAAAGAGTTAAAGGATGAAGACTAGCTGAGCGGATGAGTCGGGCTCGATTAAATTAGCAGTATTAGTTAACGACACTGAAACGTGACGTCCGGCTTTGCAAAGTTACAGAATCCAAAGAAAAGTGTGCAGCTCCTCCTCGGCTCTGAAATACCTGGAAGCTGTCTAGAAATATACAAATGTGTCTTTTGAATAAAAAGTTACATGTATGTTACATGTACAATTAAATCTCATTAAGTTCAGCGACGCCGCGTCTGCAGGGGATCGGACCTGTGACGCCGGACACCGTCTGGACCTCCATTAACCAGGAGGAGGACTGAAACTCAACAGCTGTTTTCTTGTGGATTCATGAACTGAAAAAGCCTCAAAAATGTAAACGTGTCTTAATGTTTAAAAAAACAACTGATATTTTTGTAAAGTGACATCACGTGTGTTTCATGTGGAGGAGCAGTTTCAGAATATACGTCTAGTTTTTGAAAAATGATCTTTAACTGAAGCTCATCGTGTCTGAAGAGATTCTAGTCCTTCGCAGGTCGACTCGGTCGTCCTGTGCTGTGATTCTGCATCAGGCTGAAGTTTAGCTTCAGTTCAGGCGATGAGCCATTTGTTGTTACTGGAGATCGAAGCAGCAGTGTGTGTTTGTACTGACCTGAATAAAGTGCTGTTTGTTGCAGTAGTTACATGATCCCACACTGATTTTGAGTCGATTGATCACATGACCTGGGAGCTATTGAGCTAACATGCTAATATTTACATACAAAAAATAATAAAAATTAATAAAAAATATGGAAAGATGTAAAAAGTAAAAACAAGAGGCGTATCTCATGCAGCCAGTGTAGTTACATGATCCCACACTGATTTTGAGTCAATTGATCACATGACCTGGAAGCTATTGAGCTAAAATGCTAATATTTACATATAACAATTAATAAAAATTAATTAAAAATATTTAGAGATGTAAAAAGTAAAAACAAGAGGTGTATCTCATGCAGCCAGTGTAGTTACATGATCCCAACATGATTTTGAGTCAATTGGTCACATGACCTGGGGGCTACTGAGCTAACATGCTAATATTTAAATGTAAAAATTGATAAAAAATATTTAGAGATACAGTAAATGGGACATCCACCCATTCGTCTCTCCATGACATGTGCGCCTCATCATGAAGTGCTCCCTGAATAAAGTTTATATTCATCATTCTCTTTAAATTCAGGTCCCTCGTGTCCAGAGATTATCACACACATTTGCAACAACCCAATGAATAACCAATGTTTTCATTAATTACAAATACTCATTCATCATCACCATTTTCAGATCAACCCCCAAGATGGAGATACACTGTTCAATTTTAGGAACCGTTTTCAAATCTAAATGAAATTAAAATGAACTTGTTAAGGATACAGTGCAACATCCATGCAGGATACAATGATTGCATCCTGCATGGATTTCAGCTCGTCACACTGACGGAAACAGGACGACACAGACAGTTACGTCAACACCGAGCAAGATAGAAAAAGTTTCTCTCTGTTAGCTCTTACTACAAAACATGTATTCAGGGACACGCATCAATTGATAACATTTTGAACTGACATTGCTGCAGATGTAAAAAATGTACCGTGGGTCATTTTTATAATCTATTTTACAAGTGAAGTCCCAGCAGCTGAGTCAGAGCTTTAGGGTCTGAACATTAAATGCAATTGTATAAATCGCTGGCTTCACATCTTTGATCAAGATTTTGACCCATATCATTTTAGAAATGTCATATTTTACCTTTTAGAGTTATCTATCCCAGCTACTGATCATTAAAAGACCCTTGGCATGTGGCCCATTGAAACACTGTGTCCTTAACAAGTTTTTTTAATTTCACGAAATTCAAAGCTTACTTCAGAATGACTCATACGCTTCCGCCTTCAAGGAATACTTATCGATATAGGGGGGAAAAAATCACCCCTTGGACAGTTTTGATACTCACTAGTTCATCTCTACACGACGGACCCTCCCCAACAGGTGTCGACGTCGTCGTTGTTGTACCTGCCGGGTGTGGGTTGCTAACTGCTGCTGCTGCTGCTGCCGCAGTGACGACAGTCGTCACTTTCTGTAACTTGGAGATCAGCTTTCTGTTTTCCTCCTTCTCTCTCCTCTTGTCAGCTCGGCTGGGGCAGCTTCTTCTCATCTGTCTCTTTTCTTTACTTGTCTCTTCTCTCCTCTTCTTCTCTCGCCACTTCGCGCCGTTTGTTTTCGTTTTGCTGCTGTCTTCCTGGATCCGTTCTGCACATGCGCAGTAAGATGGACTGATCCAATGTAGTGGAGACTGAAGGGGGGGCCCGACACACACATAATATGATTAGCATTCTGCTGCATTTTAGCGAGAGGATTTTAATCAAAAACGTAATTAATGTGCGCAAATAAGTAATAACTGTATTAACCATAACTGTATGAGGATTTTTATGGGGCCCTCAGGAACGTGGGGCCCAAGGCAACTGCCTAGTTTTGCCTAATGGTAAGTCCGCCCCTGCTGTCAGATAACTTTACATCACGTCCACAGCAATCAGTTAAATTTACGTTCTGTTACATCATGTCAATAAACCTCGTACCTGTCGGCTGTGTGCTGGAGATCAGATTTGAGACTGTTGGGAATTGATGGGCAATAAAACTGGTTTAAGATGGCCTCACACGGGGCACCATTGTTGGGTACTGATGGTAGGGCAGGTGTGGCTATTAGAAATTCAGGGTCCAGTAAACAGACCAAAAATAGTCTCAGGGTTCACTTTAAATGTAAATATGTGGGGGGGAGACAGAGAAAGAGGACCCAAGATGGCGAAGAGCCAAAATGGCGGTCATGATCACTTGGAAGGTGACGTCTTGGATTGTTCCGTTGAAAGGACTACAAAAATGGCCGAACAGGAACTGGGGAACTCACGTTCGTTCGACTATAAAAATAGCTGAACCGTGACTTGGAGAAGTCACGCGTGGACACAAGTTAAAAAATGATAATGATTTTGCTGAATCATGCGTCTAGAATTCAAAAATGGTGGATGTGAATACGTCACCTAAAGGTAGTCAAATGAATGAACGCGAGAGTTTAACAACGGCAATGGTTACACCACCGTTGGCTGTGTGTGCGCTTTGATTGCACACAAGATGCATTTGGAGGGACCGCAAAGGTCGTCGTCCTACCACGAGGCGTCCGTCTCTGAAATCATAAAAGGGAGATATCACGAGACACATGTATCTTATGTTATAGCGAGGTCATCGTTACGTGTGTATGCGCGTAACCCCTAATATGTGTGCGTACATGTGGGTTAGTTAGAGAGAAAGAAAGAGAGAGGAAGACAAAGACAAAGGGCTAACGACTTTAGTGGCAGCTAGGTTAACACTTCCGCTCCACGGAGTAGTGATGAGCAAAAAGGAGAAACAAACAGCACGTTTTACAACATAAAACTAACAGCAAATAAAGAGGGACATGGCGGTCCAACAAAAATCACAAACAAACAATGTAGCTCACAAGCATGCAATAAATGCTAACTTCTAGTATCTGCCCAGACACTAATTAAACCTCACTTGTAGTCGTGTCTTCCTTAATCCAGCTCGCTTCCTCGGCGTGGATTAAAGGCGGTTGTAGCAACACGTAACTCTGGGACTGCGATGAAATGAGTCTGCAGCTATATTTATCTCCTGCGGTCGCGTGGAACCGATTTGTTCAGGTGTGCTCACAGACAATGGGAGATGGAAGTTTTCCCAACCTGGGGGGACTGTGACAAGCAGGCGCCAACTACTGGACATTAGGGTCAGTGCACTTTCCTTTGTTTACCAGGCTTCGTTAGTGCAAGGAGGCCGCGTTTAAAGGTATAGCTGGTAGTCCTGTTCAGAAACACTTGTTATACTGGGTGAAATGGTCTTCCCACCCTGAGAGTAGTCCAACATAATGTGTTCAGAAGAAGGAAGAAATAAATCAGCCCTCTGTGGCAGCTGCAGGCCTGTAAAGACTCTGACCAATCCCTCCCTCTCGGTCCGAGTTGAAAGAACCAATCAGAGGCCTTCATGCCTCATCCTGCCTGCCCCCCTCTGTCCCCCCCTCCTCCCTGCTGCACTCATCACGTGTCACGTGTTGCCGGATATATTCAGCACGCTGCATATGGAGTTAGCAGGAGATCCACTCCAGGTCAGAAGGTGGCGGTAATGCACCTAACAGCTGTTTGCCAACCGCCATAAAACAACAGTAGAAGAAGAGTTAGCACAGTTAGCAGGAGAGAACAGTGGCAGAGGAAATGCAGCTACAGTAGCTCCAGAAGTGATGCAGAGCTGCTGTCTTCCTGTTGGACAGGTAATTATTTGTTTTGCTTCGGGGGGGATTTGTTATTTTCATGAAATATGTAACGTTAGCCAACTGAGCTACTTGTGTAGCTTGTATTAGCCCAATGCTAACGGCTCTCCTCTGCCCTGCTGACGGACTGTCTGATGGGGGCGGGGCTTTGGACGGAGCACTGACGGGAGGGGAAGAAGGGGGCGGAGCTTAGACCAGGTGCCACTTTCAAATCTTGCAGCTCTCCAACATTAGCAGCTATAGCTTCAAAGCTCTGGGCTACGATCTGAGAAAGGTTTGAAAAAAGTCCTCATCTGTTCTGCTGCAAATCAAATGATCATTTGTCAGGTTCCACACTTGTACACTGTCCTGTCTTATCTCCATCTCAACACCCCTGAGTGTGCGATCAGAGGAAAATGGCCACCGTGTGAATATGGTCTATAGAGAGCTGAAGTCCCGCCCGTTCTGGTTTAGCCTAAAAATATCATATTATTTTAGGGCCACATCGCCCCAGATGAGAAAGTGCAGCTGTTAGGAGTCAAAGGAGCACTAACACCTGTATCACAGCTGGAACTGAGAGAAAATATATATAAATTATACTCAAATATATTCAAAACCAACCGACCACAAACAGCAAAATAAGAAATGGTCATTTTTTTAAAGAATTACATCCTGAAGCACCAAAGTTCTGTGACACAGTGATAAAAGTAAAACTAAATAAAAAATAACCTTAAAAAATAGAAAGATTTAACTTCTGTTAAATTGTGCACAAACTAAAGTCGAGTCAATGGTACATTCATGTTACCTTTATTTAAAATATAAAATATGAATCCAGAGATTAAAGATGACGGGTTAATAAGTCCACAGGGTCGTTGCACAGATGATAAACAGAGTTTAACATGAACCGATATTTCTGTCACTGGAAATAAAATGCTGGTCACACAGAAAGTAAAACAGATGAATTCTGGGTAGAATATGGAAATTGTCGCGTTGCTGCCACCTGGTGGCACCATCGACGTTTCACTGTTCACACACTGATCCTGTGAAATTACTAACCTGTCATGTTTAAATCCATCTGCATCATTTCATTACAAGTAGAAACACACACAGAAATATAGTCTTTTAAAAAAACATAGTCCAATATATGTATTTGTTTCTATATATGCGTTAAAATATCAAAAATACTTGAACATACATTATAAGACATAAATGCATAAAAACAGGTAGCAGTTAGCTCACTATCAGAGAGGAGGCACTTTTCTCTAGATAATCTAGCCGAGTCCTGCAGTGAGTTTTGCTAAATGTTAATTTATGCTCAGAGTTAGAGACGGACACAGACGAGCCTTCTGTTTGTATTTCTGCACGTTTTCTGAAAGCTTACGGACCAACGGAGCAGAACCTCCAGGAGTCGTGGGGGGGCAGCGTAGCTAACAGTTCATGAGAGACACGATCAGAGGACACGAGGGAGAAGTTTCTAAAAATGCTGGAACTTCTTGAGGAGAAGTTTCGTGAGCTGGTGAGAAGTTTGAAAAATCTGGATGATGTAACTTCACAAAGACAAATAGTCACTACAGAACAGCCGAAGGAGACTGGACGGAGGCGAAGGAAAAGTGAAGGTCTGTACAACACCAGTTTGACTCTGAGTGGCGCCCTCTAATGGTTGTATTGTTTAACATGGAGCATAAATGAGCCTGAAGGCAGCTAACAGCTAACGGAGCTAAACACACAGCAGGACTGAGTTTATGTTCAGAGGAGAATGAAGTTTTTACAGTAAACTGCAGTTTAAAGTACAGTCTTAAAGTACAGTCTGGAAGGAAAAAGTACTTTGAATGGTAAAACTTCACTACCAACTTAAGTCAAGGAAAACTGTTTTCTGGGCAGTGGAGTGGTGAAAAAAGTTAGGGCCCAGGTCCACACTGTGGCTGTGCTCTCAGGAGCGCTGAGATCGTCTCTACAACAACAATATGTTGACAGCCACACTGATCCTCTGAGGTTCTCCTCTAAGATCTGTTTGTTTTTTATTTGACATGGGACATCAGAGCGAGGAGGATGTGGGTGATGACATCATCCATACGAGACAGAAATACGGTGAATATCATCACCGATCCAGGAATGATGTCACCAGAGCCTTTCTGAAAAGTTGAGATTTTCAACTGGAGGCGCTTGATGCTCGCTCTTCATTGGGAACAATTGAAAGAGATGCTTTGTGGACACGGGGCCTCAGTCTGGAGTCCTGATGTGAGAATGTTTTTGGTTGGGATCAAGAGCAGAACATCCTCATTTTATTTATTATCACAAACACTCAAAATCACACTCTCAGAAACAACACGTCTGGAGCTCAGCAAAATTCACACCAAAATGTGAAGTGGCATTGTATTGTTGTATTGACTTGACATGTGGCAATGATACATCACTGATACAGTCATCAAATCAAACTCCATAGCAACCATCCCAAAAACACCTTACGATGCCCTCGACAACCATTACAACCACGTGAAAACGTACTAGCAACCATCTTGAAAAGCATCCACAAAGGAAAATTCCCTCACATGAAGAAAAGTTCACCTGCTCGTAACCTCAGCGACTGACCAGCTCAGGACTGAGCAACCAGCCAGTTTTCTTACCACTTATCACTTTGAACAACTTCAAAACACAAACTTGCCACTTCTCTTTAAAATATATACAAAATAAAATAAAGTGGCGCTGACCAACACTAGATTTCTGGGGCAGACGCAAATATTTAGATATAGATAACATCTGATATTCAGACATGTTTAGCTAAATGTGGTTATCAAACATGTGTAATGGACAGCATATAACAATGAGCTTCAATGTCTAAAAAGAAACTTTACTGGGAATTTAATTATCATAAATGACCTCGAGCCAGACTAACAATACTCGTGTTTTCACCGGCTGTGCCTCGACACGTTTCAGCGGCTTCCTAGAAGTGGCTCTTCAAAATAAAACACCCTGTGCCGACCCTGGATCTACAGCACAACAAGGTCGGAAATATGAACATTAAACACACTTAGAGAGCCAATAAGGAAAGAAATTAACTACGTACACAATCTACAACTCAACAATATCAGGCAGGCGAGACGCTCCACTTCTGAAACACTCCTGGTGGGATGTGAGGACAAAACAGAGTCACACACACACACACACACACACACACACACACACGGTAACAGAGACGTGCCCAGTTGAATCAAGGGGTAACGTCAGTGGAGCAGAGAGACAAAGCACTTGAGAACGTAAATAAAGTCAAATCCTTTACACAGTCGATCAAAATCCGACCCGAGTCCTTCACAAAGAAATCCAACAGTCCAGCAAAATTAAACCACTTTCACAAATCATCCACAGGCTCATATAGAGCAGGGACGGGGAAGGTCTCATTTCATGTCCCGTTACAATCTGCTCACACGGCCACTAAAAAAGTGATTAATACATGGAACTTGCTACATAGAGCCCTTTAAATACAAATACACAAAATAACTGTTGCAATACAACTTATTGCAACATTTAAATTTGTGACAAATCATCAATTGATTAATTGCGTGGATCCTTGATTCAGTCCTTTCTTTGCCAAGTTATTTCAGCTGAAACAGCCTCAATGAGGAGCCCTTTCCCCACACCCTGAATACTGGGTAGAGAGGCTCAGTGAACTCGGTGACGAAGGTGTGCAGGTGTGTGAGCGACCTTCCAGAAGAAACTCTGTAGAAAGACAGGATGCCGGCCTGCCAGTCCAGATACACCGCCAGTCCACGAGAATCACCCAGAGGTACCGGGAGGACGATGCTCTCAAAGTTGTGATACGCGCGGTAGCCTTTCCCAGAACAGTGCAGACCCCAAGATACTCTATTGTATCCCATCACGCAGTCGGTTTCTGGCCCTTTGCGACCGATGCTCTTGTAGGTCACTCCGATCCCGACCCATTTTCCGTCCCACTCCACCTCCCAGTAACAGCGGCCCTGCAGGCCCTGCTGGGAAAGGACTTGGGCCCAGTAGTCAAACCTGTCAGGGTGATCGGGGTACGGCTGCTCCTCAGCACCCTGGAGAACTTTCTGTTGCTCGTCGGAGAGGATGAGGAGTTTGTGAGCAGTGTTAGGATCCATTGTTAGCTCACATGCATCTGGTTTAAGGAAGAAGTCAACGAGTTAGACATCTTTAACGGCAATTTATACAACTGAGCCATAGATTATACCTGCTCCTATATGGCTGGTGGGTGTCCTTATCTCAGGAAACCTCAAACTAGATCAGGTTAACAGTAGCTGCGTTTACATGGACCCTAATACTCCACTAATAATCAGGATAAAATGCCTCATGTAACCACCTCACTCAGAACAGAGTGATCAGTATGAATTTTAAATCAGATGAGAGGGCTGGTGTAAACCTTTAAAGGTGCAGTATGTGAGAATGTTACAAGAAAGTATTCAAAGATTAACTGAAATTATCATTATAATGTGAAGAAGTAACAGTTTTGACATTGCGTTGCAGAGGTAGCCACTTAAGTTAGCTGGCTAACCAGCTAGCCTTGCCCGGCCAGGTCCAAATCTCCTGTGCTAGCATTGTGAACACTGGTCCTTCCCCTCTGCGCCAAGCTTCTAGTTCAGACCACGAGCTGCACAGCTTATTAAGCTAACTAGCTGATGACTCTGGTGATGTGCAGCCCCATGTCAATAGAAAAATATTAGCTCCTAATAACCCTGTAAACACTTAATCTGATCGTTTCTTTCTGGTTGGAATAAATGTATTCTTTATGCACATGTTGGTTCTCCATGCTCCATGTGGGGCTAACATCAGGGGAACATCAGGTTTTGTACAATCACAAAACAGAACTGGTCTGCAGCTGATAAAACTTCTTTTGTTGGACATCTTAAAGATTAAAGGATTGCTGAACGTTTCGTTGGTCAAACGGCTCGAATCAAAGAGTTAAACAAGGAAGTTTGAAGTTTGAAAAGATGAACGAATAATGCTAAATGAGGTGTCTGATATGTAAATATCTTGGTTTTAGAAAAAGAAGCTGCACTTTGTGTTGTGCTGTTCTTCACCTTGACATCTGCCTGTGCAGTTCACTGCATGAAAAATGTCCACAACCACAATCAGAAAGTTCATTTTCAGTGTCCAAACATCATCAGAAAGGTTTCTACTCATCAACGACCGACTTTAACACAAAATTCACAACTTACGTCGTCTCAGTCCTGGTTTAAACCAGCGTTCTGCATTGTGGTCGACTCTGTGGGGCAGATAGAAAGACGTCAGCCTGGATAATGTCCCAGCAGTAAAGACACAAAACAAAACCAGCATTAGACTGTGTTCTTTACCTGAGTTTAGTTAATTCACATCGTCCTTCCTCCAGAGCTTCAGAGATGAGCTTCACTCCTGCCTCTCCGAGGTGATTGTAGCTCAGGTCCAGCTCGCTCAGGTGCGATGGGTTGGACTTCACCGCCGAGGCCAAAAAGACACAACCTTTCTCTGTGATGTTACAGAACGACAACCTGTGACAGAGTGACAGAATAAATCCTTAACTGAGGGTTGATACGTTTCAAAAATACTAAACGAGGATTAATAGTCTCCTCCCCAAGGGATACCTCAGAGTTTCCAGTTTACAGCACACATTTCCCAGTCCAGTGGAGAGCAGCTGCACTCCTGAGTCCTCAATGTCATTATCACTCAAGTCCAGCTCTCTAAGATGTGATGCGGGACAACTCAGGACTGAAGCCAGTTTCTTGCAGCCTGTCTGGGTGAGTCCGCATCGGTTCAGCCTGAAAGGACAAACAGCATTTTAATAATAATAAATGAAATATAACGTTCAGTAGAACTTTGTGCTTTGGTTACTTTTAGTTATATCTTATGGATCACAAAGCAAAGCACAAGCCTAACCTGTCTTTTGGTTTCATTGGACATACTACTAAAAAATACAACAAAGCTATGAAAAAACTTCTTGGCTGCACTGAATTTGCAGGCTTCTGTATATGATTGTATTATATCTCTCCCGCCACTCTCTCCTCTCTACCATCCACAGAACAATTCTCTCTACTGTCCACAAGGAAGCCTCCTCCGCTCTCTTGTCCTCCCTCTCCTCCTCTTTAAACGCTCTCTGTCCCCTCACCTCCCGACCAGCACGATCATCTCCCCACCTCCCTGGCTGTCTGAATAGCTGTGAACCAACAGATCGGTGTGACGAGCAGCAGAGACAAAATCATCACAAATCATCCTGATGACCTTGCTCACTCCCACCGCCTCCTGTCTGACTTCACATCAACTGTATCAGCTCTACCTGTCAAAGATCAACTCCTTTGCCTCCAGCCCCAGGAAACTATTCTCCATATTCTCTTCTTTCCTACCCCTCCCGCTCCCTCCTACCTCACTGCTATTGACTTTACAACTTACTTTACCAAGAAAGTAAAAGACATCAGCTCCTCATTTACTCCTAGGCCCTCCCAGAAAGCACCTCCCCCAACCCTCACCTTTGACAGCCTTACGTGCTTCAGCCCTCTCTCCTCTGAAGATGTTCACATGCCAGTGACGTCTAACCGTGCCTGTTATGCTGACAACAGCCATTTGTTCCTCTCCTTTCCCCTGTCCTCCAATACCCACGTTGCCGCAGACATCTCCGCTTGGACAACTGCGCATCATCTCAAGCACAACCTCAGTAAAACTGAACTCCTCTTCATCCCGGGGAAAGACTGTCCTCACATGGACCTGTCAGTCACTGTTGAGGACGTCAGCATCTGCAAATAAACTGCAGCACGCCTCGTTTTCAATCTACCCAAATGTGACCCTCCTCCTCCGTGACCTCCACTGGCTTCCTGTTGCGGCCCCCATCAGAGTAAAGACAACGGCTGTGTCCAAATTCAGTGGCTGCAACCTTCAATGACCTAGCCTTTGCGGTCCACGAGGGCTGGGTCCTTTGGACAGGTCTTTGAAAGCCTCGTCCACCGTTGTTAAATGGGACGGTCTAGCCTTCGGAGTATTTCCTGGTTGCCTCACCAGATGTTCCCGCCCCTTACCCTTACATCACGATTGTGAATGAAGAGATGCATTAAAGTCTGTTTTGGTTCAAATCTATCAAACATGTACATTTATTTGTGTGTGTATAAAAATTAACGACAAAATGTGTCAAATCTAAATTGAATCATCAACATTACATAATAAACATTAACCCATTGGTGAGTAACAGCTATATTTACCATAGCATCACCAGCAACACGTATTTTAACTGAAAGTTGAAATTTGGAGGTTTTGAAGTTTAACATATCTGCCGTTGGATGTTTACATGACTAAAAACCAAGTATAAACCCATTACTTAAATTTGTCATGTCATGTCTGCGCCACTTGATGTCCCCATTTTCTCTTGCTTCCTCTTGTTTCGGGACTGAGCAGCGGTGCGTCCTCCGAAAAGAGGGAAGGCCAGGCTGCATTTGTGGGCTGCGTTTGAAGGCGCCTCTGAATTTGGACAGCCTTCGCGCAGCGTTGTGACATAATTGGCCTTCAAATGCGCACTTCGTGGGCTGCAGCCCCTGAATTAGGACACAGCCAATGTTGCTGGCCTTCAAGGCCGTCAACGGAACTGCCATATACCTCCAAACACTGGTCAGACCACACACCCAAGCGCGAGCACTTCGCTCTATAACATCAGCTGGCCGGCCAGTACGTCTATCGCTAAGAACCAACACAACGCTCAGAGAAGTCGTGACTCTTCTCTGCTCTGGCGCCCCAGTGGTGGAACGAACTCCCAACCAATGTCAGGACAGCGGAGTCAGTCGCCATCTTCTGCAAAACACTCAAGACTCACTTGTTCAGACTTGCTATGTGGCGACACCTCAACGCCGCATAGCATGACTCTCTCCCATCCCTCCACATCCCCACCCAAAATAAATAAATTTTAAAAAATAATTACATGGACTTGTATGTTCTTACCCTTAGCACTATGTTGTGGTTTCTTTCTTGTGACAAATGTACTTACTGTAAGTCACTTTGGACAAAACAGAAGGGTGTATATGAGGAGACGAACAGGAGAGAGAATGATACCAGTGTTTCAAACCCACAGTGAAACATGGTGGTGGGAAGATTCAAGTTTTTTAAGTCACACTATCGTCAGCTTTAGCATCGACTCACCTCAATGTCTTCAGTCTGCAGTTTGGGCTCTGGAGTCCGGGGCAGAGATGCTCGATTCCTGAGTCTTGTAAGCTGTTGTCACTCAAGTTTAAATGATTCAGCTCATTAGAGCTCAAGCTGAGAGTGGAAGCCAGCTTCTCACAGCAGTCTGCAGTGAGATTACAGTCATTCAACCTGATAAACAGAAAGACAAAATTAACTTATAATTAAAAATCTGTGGTGGACAAGTTCAAGTGATAATTCTTAAAAATGAATAATTAGAAAATGATATGAGACACTTGCTTTGCTGATCTGGATGCTTTGATGGCTGGTAGGAGCCTGAGAAGGCCTTCCTTTGTTCTGGAGTATTTCTTGAGGTGGATCTCCTCTGGTTTCTCCGGTGAGGTCAGCAAAACAAAGACCAGAGCTGCCCACTGAGCTGCAGAGCGGTTGTCCATCACCACGTCTCGGTCTGAGTCCAAGTCACTCTGGATCTCCTCCAGCAGAGAGTGGTCGTTCAACTCGTTCAGACAGTGAAAGAGATTGATGTACTTCTCTGGATGATGAGACTGATTTACTTCCTTCTTGATGTACTCGGTGGTTTCCCAGTGACTTTGTGTGTTGCCGGTTTTTACCTGAATCTTCAGGCCTCTGAGCAGATCCTGATTGGACTCCAGAGAGAGTCCGAGGAGGAAACGCAGGAAGAGATCCAGGTGGCCATTTTTACTTTGTAAGGCTCTGTCCACTGCAGCTTTGTGCAAGTCAAATACAGGCTTGGTTTGGACCATCTGTTTAGGTTCCTCCATCAACAGGTTCACACCTTTGACCGTGTACATCACATGGACGTACAAAGCTGCGAGAAACTCTTGGACGGACAGATGCACAAAGCAGAAGACTTTATGCTGCATACAGCACTCTTCCCTAAAGACTTGAGTGCACACTCCTGAGTAGACAGATGCTTCTTTGACATCAATACCACAGTCTTTAAGATCTTCCTCGTAGAAGATCAGGTTGCCTTTCTCCAGCTGCTGAAAGGCCAACTTCCCAAGTGACATAATCACCTTGTAATTCTCCTGGGAGTCCAGTTGTTGATCTTCACAGTACTTGACTTTCTTCCGAGCGGTCTGATGTGACAGAAAGTGGATGTACATCTGAGTCAAAGTCTTTGGCATTTTTCCTCCTGCTGCTTTGGCACACATTTCTCCCAGGACGATAGAGGAAATCCAGCAAAACACTGGTACATGGCACATGATGTACAGACTTCTTGCAGACTTTATGTTTGCGATTACTCTTTTGGCTAAGGTTTCATCCTCAATTTTCTTGTTGAAGTATTCCTCCTTCTGTAGGTTGTTGAAGCCTCGTATCTCGGTCGTCCGATCCACATACTGTCGAGGGATGCAGCTGGCTGCAGCAGGTCGGGTAGTTATCCACAGTTTTGCTTCTGGTAACAAGTTTCCTGCAATGAGGTTTGTCAGCAGCACATCCACTGAGGCCGACTGTGTAGCATCACAGCATCTCTCATTTCCCTTGAAATCCAGAGGGAGTCTGCACTCATCGAGACCGTCCAGTACAAACAGGACTTTGCACATCTTCAGTTCTATCAGAGATTCTTTCAGGCCTGGAGAGAAGTCGTACAGGAGCTCCATCAAACTTCTTCTTTCATTTTTGATCAAATTCAGCTCCTTAAAAGGAAGTGAAAACAGGAGCTGGATGTCTTGATTGGTCTTCTCCTCCGACCAGTCCAGCATGAACTTCTGTACCGACACAGTTTTGCCGATGCCTGCTATCCCCTTGGTGAGCACCGTTCTGATTGGTTTGCCTTGTTGGTTGGGTAAGGGCTTGAAGATGTCCTCACACATGATCTGAGTTTCTGAAGACTTGCGTCTATTGAACGCTGTCTCAATTTGTCTCACTTCATGTTCTCTGTTGACCTCTCCGCTGTCCCCCTCAATCAGGTAGAGCTTTGTATAAATCTTTTTAAGAGGCACAGGCCACTGCTGTGTAGTTACTTCCAATATGCTATCATTCTTTCTCTTCAGTGAAGATCTTAGTTTCTTCTGGTACATGAAAATTTCCCCATAATGACCTAACAGGACAGAAATGTGTAACATCAACAACAACAACAATTTGTCCTGTGCTTATCCCTCTTGGTATCCTTCCTATCAGTTCTGATGAGGTTGAATTGCTTGACTTGACTTTCACTCTATGATATGTTTTTGCACTTGCCTCAACATTCATCTGCTTGAGATACAAGTTGGCTCACCTGAGCTTCTAGAATTGTAAATGTGCTATTAAGGGATGCACGATAATTTATCCACCAGATAACGGGAGATTTTAATTATTATTATTCCCCCAATATAACAGGTGGCATTATGCTGCTTAAAAGTTGGTTTTCTAATCACCACTAACACAGGGAAGACAAGGAAGAGAGGGGGAGGGGGAGCAGAATGACAACAAGTACAGCACTCTAGCGGCTCAAAGAAGTTGTCGCCCATATTGACAATTTTTTTTTAAGTTTCAGAGGAAGACAACTATACTGAATACTGAATACTGAAAAAGATGAGTGCTCCACTGCCTACAGAAGTGCCTATTCAACAGGCGTTTGAAAGCCGCAGGAAGTTTTCTAAAGATAACCCAAAGGCCAAAGCAATTACGGACAAAAGCACAGAATTTTTTGCACTTGACGACCAGCGAAGACCAAGAATTTCACAAGCTCATAGTAAATTTGGAGTCCAGGGATTCTCTCCCGAGCAGCTGCAGACGTGTCCCTACCTGCCCTGTATGACGTGGTTGCTTTATTTAATATAATTGACGGGTCTCATTTGATTATGTCAAAGCACTTATTTTAAAAGAATAAAGTGCTAAATAAAAGCAAAAGTATGTTTGACGTTTTTCAATGTATTTTACTAGAGAAAATAAATGAATATTTGAAGAGTCAGAACTGTTCTTTGGTTTTGTGGGTTATAGTGACGTCACATCGATGTTAGAGCTCAACTCTTAACTATAACTCTTAGATCTTAACTCACTACAGCTTAGCATTTTTTACCTGAGGTACACATAAACTATATGTTTGGAACTTTTTAAAACACAAATACATAAACAATTAGCGTTTTTTTTATCAGTTATTGGTTGCAATCAGTTATTGGTAATTATCGGCTATGGTATTCGGTTGGAAAAAATCAATATCGTGCATCCCTAATGCTAATGTTAAAATTTCACCTAATCAATCAATCAAATTTTATTGACACCTGAGAAATTGTCAAACAGGAAAGAAACTTGATGTGTAACATTCACTGAACTTCAGTAGTCAGACTTGGTGACCTCTCCTAACAAACACAAACTCATAAAGTAACTTGCAGTCTCTTACTTTGCTCAAGAGTGTGAGCATGTTCGTCCTCATTCATGGACCTCAAGATATGGAGGGCAATCGTCAGAGCTGCTTCTTTAGTTTTTTCATCAATCTCCACCAGTTGATCATCGAGTACGTCCTCCTGCTCGTCTTCTTCAAACAATTCTTTGTGTTTTGCAGAAAGGACCTTCGTAATGGGTCTCAGAACTGTCTTTACTACAGCCATGGCTTTAGACTCAAACTCCTGACAAAAATCATGAAAATGTTTAAAATATCAGCATCATATTCCCTCAGGTCTAAGTCTACATCATACAGTTATATTTTGTTATTTTATATTTTGTACAATTAAATTTTACTGTAATGACGCTATAATCATTGTGCAAAAACACTAAAGAGCTAGTGAGATGTCTGTACCGAGTCAAAATCTGTCATGTATTCATGGTATTAAATGGATCAATAAATCTGCTCATAGTTTCCTACGTTTAACTATTTGTGTGACCCTTTCACCTCTTAGTGAACCTCTGTGACTGGCAGAAACTGTCACGATGAACAAAAAATAATCAATTATGAAGATAAGTGGATTTTTATATCACTGCCTACCTTCAGGGTGTCCTGGTTCTGCTGCATGCTTGATGTATTCTGGTCACTGAAAAAGTAAGTATCCATATCTGAGTCCATATTTTAGTACAAGCAGTATCCAAAAATGAGTTTTTATTGTCCCTTTCAATTTAAATATTCTACCTACTGCATCCAGAAAACTTTTTAATCCAATGGAAGCCCATTTCTGCACGATTTTAAGACTTTTTCTTTTCCCCTCCTTTATCTAACTTTAATTTATTTGTGAATTCATGTAATTTATGGTTCTTGATTTATGAGATCATGGATTTTATTTGACATGTATATCATGATTGTTTGTTTGTTTGTTTACTGGTAAGCTAATTGCATTGGATCTTATTACCCTTGACAGTTTGGACGATTAACCACACCTGCCACCATAGAGCTTGTTATATCACGATGTGCATGATATGTAAATATGGTTGTGGTTTTCAAACAGTCCGACCTAATGAAGATCCAAATGGGATTGAAACGTTTGTTTGCAGTTGTTACCCTCTTTAACATTCACACGATTTCTAATAGCAGATAGATTTTTAATAGCAATAACGAACCAGGATCTAAATTGCGATTTAAAAAAAAAAGTTTTTAAAATATTGCTCGGACTTAAATGTTTTAAGACTCCTCCAATGTCCTCCTTATTGTATGATTTTTTTTTAAACAACATCTCTCACCTTGTTTGTGCACATGGAGGATTAGCTCCAAAGACTGGAGGATAGTCTTTGGAGCGGTCACTCTTTGCAGACTTGAAGCTGATTGTTGAAGACGCTGATCCTCTCTCAGATCCACATTCACTCATCTTCAGGTCTTCAGCGAGTCTATGAAAAAGGCCAGTGACAGGCTGAGTGGCTACGTTTGCATGCATACAATAAACTGTTTTTTGCCCTCATTACAAATAAGACAATATTCTGACTGAGCTACATGGCAAATGGAAATTAATGTTCCACTAATATTCCCATTAAAATGCCTGGCAGATGCAACTGTTGGCTGGTGTGTTTACAACGCACAGGCTGTGTGTCACAAACTGTTGTAAAAAACCCAACTGAGGCGCTTATTCTTAAATCGTCTTTAAACTTCTTTTAAATCTAAAAAAAAAGTTTTATGACTCCTCCAATGTCCTCCCTATTGTATGATTTTATTTTAAACAACATCTCTCACCTTGTTTGTGCACATGGAGGATTAGTTTGAAAGACTGGTGGATAGTCTTTGGAGCGGTCAGTCTTTGCAGACTTAAAGCTGACTGTTGAAGATGCTGATCCACTCATCTTCAAGCCCTCAGTAAATCTATGAGATAGAGATCAATAACACTTCAGACTACACCGAGCTTCACTACGAACTAAAAAAAAAATAAAGGTTTCGTATAACTGTCAATGAATGACAACTTCATTATAAACATATTTTCCAAATACGGTCATATCAATCACTTATTCATAACTTCAAAATGATAAAGATACAAATGTTAATGAACTCTCCATAGAGTAGTATAGAGAGGGGAATATTGGACTCACGTTTACCAGCTGGAAACAGAATAATATGTTGTTAATGTTGCTCTGTTTGTTGTGGTGATGTGGAAGACATTTGTTCAGAAACACTGCTCCTGTTTCAACAAACAGCAAACAGTTAAACTTACATCTGACTTTTCTAAACTTTATTCAGCAGCGAGTTTTACGCCTGAATGTGATCATTATACCTGCGTTTGTTTTCTCTTGTCTGGCTCCCTTGGCTTCGGTTGTCTTTTCCCCTGAACAGACACAGTCAGTTTAGACAGTGCTCGTCTTTGATTGTGACACATTCATCATGAAAAATAAATAAGCATCTAAACATTATTTAACATGTTCATTAACCAAAAGCAGCAGTAGCAACACCATCAGTAGCTCCAGAGAAGTTTCTGTTGTATTACATGTAGGGCTGGGCGATATGACCTTTTACTAATACCCCGATATTTTTAGGCCATGTCACGATACACAATATATATCTCGATATTTTGCCTTAGCCTTAATTAACACTTTGATGCACACAATCATGCCAGTATGATGATTCTACGTGTCTACATTAAAACATTCTTGTTCATACTGCATTAATATATGCTGATTTTAAACATTCATGCCAAAAGGGTGAAATCACAACTAAACAAATTCATCAAAACTGTATTTATTAAACAGTTATTAAGCAGTGGCACAAACATCATGTCATTTCAAAACAAATAAAGTGCCTTTTATGCATAATGTAACTAATATGACGTATCAAAATAACACTAAATTGAAGTGCACATTTTGTGCATAATGCCATTAGGATATTTTAAAAGGAAAATATGCACTTTTGTGCAGGGTGTCGGCAGTTGTAGAGAAGTGGGTCACATTGGTAAGTTGATTGGCCAGCTCTTCTCTTACTTTAATGTACAACTCAGGTAGAGCTTTCTCTGCGAAATATTTGCAACTAGGTAGATTATATCTTGGGTCAAGTGTGTTGATGAGCTTTCTGAATGCGGGCTTTTCAACCACCTTCAGTGGGGCCATGTCTTTCGCTATGTGGTGGGTTACTGCAGACGTTATCTCCTTCTGTTTTTGACTATTTTTGTCGTATGGTTTTGTTCTGGAAAAAGAAGACGCCAGACTCAATTGCGTCAGTGCTGGTTGCTTCGGCACTTTCTTCGATATGGCACCGGCCGGAGATTTGCTCGTGCGGAGTTTCAAGCACTCTTCGTTTTCTAGCAGGTGGGTTCTCAAATGGTGAGATAAATGCGTTGTACTACCACCTTTTGTGGCAACGCTTTTGCGGCATACTTTACATATTACGGTTATTTGTTCAACGTCCTCCCTCTTGTACCCAAACCACCGCCATTTGTCATAGCACCCGCTGCTGCCGCTACCTGAGATCTCTGCTGCTACATGCTGCCGGGCGTATGACGTTGCACGCACGAGAGAATGTGATGTACGTGACTAGGTGCGCTTGTTTTATCTCTCTGTGCGGAGAGATGAGAAAGAGTGAGAAAAACCTGTAGTTCAATGCCTGCGACTAAAAGCAACTGCCTGACAATTTAATGTATACTTGAATATTCACAATATAGTCATTTTCTACATCCCACAGAGAACAAGCCGCGATACATCGAGTATATTCGATATATCGCCCAGCCCTAATTACATGTCATGCAGAGCAGAAGGCTGCTGGTTGATGGTGATGGTTGGAAACAGTCACGTACAGAAACATTGCACTTACATTAGTGAACTCTGCAGAACAACTTGAGAAATGTTGGCTGCCGAATGGAGACACCACCTGTGAAAATAGCTGAGAAATTTGAGAAGTGGTCATGAGGTCATGAGGTCAGCTGCATGTGAAAACAGAAGTGAGCGAGTCAGAAAAAAGACTCTGTGCAGTGTAATGAAAAACAACATCCATGCAGTTAATCATTTACTAATGATGCTCAGTTTCTGTTGAGACAACAGCTGCAGTTTGTCCTGTGGTCCGTGCTGCACGGTGTACAATAAAGTATTTCTGATATTTTCTCTTAACCCATGCATGTAAATGGACTTTTAGTGTGTTAATATAATGTTAGCATCCAGCTCAAAGCAAGGCTGGAATAAAGCTGACAAAGTGCAGCTTGATGCAGAGGTTTTTAAACTGTGAGGCGCCTGGCCAGAAAGGAGGACGCAGACGGAGAGATGTGAGACAAGGAGGCTGTTCAGTCCTTAACATCTGTCCTGAGTGATCCGATCACAAGGAGACAGCATCAAGTCCATCAGTTCACATCGGGCATTAACATGCGTCTCTACCTGGTTCTTCAGTGAACACTTGTGATCGGATCTCACTTTCCTGCTCTATAAGCAAATAAATCACTTGGGCAACCAGTGTTTTTTTTGGGAGTCTGGGGACTTTCTTCACAGGGACAAAGAAAGAAGAAGCCTATGTTGGTAACTGTTTACTGTATTTGTAACATGTGACATGTTTAGTATTATTAAAATGTTTCTTCTTTCATAAATTGAGTGGAAATGGTGAAATCAGTGTAAACAGTGTGTTCAAACAGGTAAGACGCACACAGAAGCAGACGGGCTGGGACAGGACGGATGGTGACACCAGGTCTGAACAGCCTCAAACATACTGTGGGAGGTAAAAGCGACAGGTGTTTGCAGGTTTCATGTCCCTTTGTGCTTCGGCTGCTTACCAACACAGTGAACAGTTGAAGCTGCTGCTGCAGTCACTTCCATGTTACTTACACTTCCTGAGGATATCATTATCTCAGATATCGTGATAAATCTACCGAAACTGTAGAAAAAAGATATCCCTTACAACTCGAGCCTGAGTTTCCTTCAGTGTCAAAGTAATCTGTGTAAAAGCATCAATAGATGACTTGTCTAATGCTTTGAAAGGAGAAACAAGTTAGTTCTTTATTTCTAAAAAACAGGAAGAATTGTATTTTGGATCAAATGTCAGACTTGAACATAAGCCACAGTTAAATTGGTCTGTGCATGTTGAGTAAATTAATGTTTATTGTATTTTTGTGGTTTGTTGGTTTTGTTTCCTTGTGTTTTTGTTTGATATTATGATTTTTTTTGTCAAATTTTGTGACAAACTAGCTGTTATTGTGGTTTTACTGACAAAGTGACATCATGTGATCTGATAAAGAGTTTAATTTCTATAGAGTTCATAAAGTTTGTTTTTGAGAGACTTTGAAATAATGAAAATACAAAATGTTTGCACTGTCAAACAACACAGACATTAAATTTGTGTAGACAAAAATAATGTCACTACACTTCTTTAATACGACCACTAGATGGCGGTGTATACCTGAATGACGTCCTCAGATATCAGTTGTTTACTGTAGATAAGCTCGATGGGCGGGGCTGGCTCTGGTTTCACACTCCACCACAGTATCCTGAAAATATATGTAAACATATGTTATAACAAAAAGACAGAACGACATGTCGTCTAGGTGTCACGTGCAACATGAAGCATTTGTCAACAAAAAGCTTTTAGATAAAAGTTGGAGGGAAAATCGATCCAACAACAAAACATGTTTTTAAAAAGTGCAAATTACGCAGAAGAAATGCAAAGAAATACATCGATGTTCCCGCCTGAATATCATTTATAAAGCTTCAAATAAATAGTGAGAAGAAGGAAATATGAAATAAACCTCTTCACCGCAGAAACCACCGATAAGTTATTTTCTGTTAACGTCGGATCTTTGTGTCTGTGTCGAGTCTCTCCGGATCTAAACTGTTTCCCTGAACATCTGAATCACCTGAACTCAGATCAGTTTTTATTGAACATGTTCCGTTAATAAAATCTTAGTTAGAATCTTAATCCTAATTAGTGAAGTCAGTAAACTCACCGTCAGCTGGAGTCGAGCGGGAGAAACTGACGCAGATACGAGACACAGGCAGATGATGTTTCTAAACAACGTCTTTACTTTCACTTTCGCTCGTTGTTGCCAGGTTGGGTTGTTTTGAAAGTTTCCAGTCAGACAATTGTTCAAAATCCCCCCAAATATTTTCTATAATAAACAACACATATGAATTCATACACAGCAGCAACAGTACTGTGGTTCATCACAGAGTTTAATATGACATAATAACTAAATAACAGAAGAAGTGCAGTGTTGTAAAAAGTACTATAAAGTAATACTTGAGCAAAAGTTAAGATGTTGTGTTCAAATAGTACTTAAAGTGAAAGTACTTGAGTAAAAGTCTTAAAGTATCTGGTATTAAATGTATAAGTTAAAGTAAATTGTACATGTATTATATGATTGTATACTTTGTGTCGGCCTGGACAATTAGCAGATCTAATATTTAGTCTTTTTTTAAAAATAATCTGATTGTTGATAAAAAAAGTTCAAATTAAAAATGCACTCATTCGGCTCTGATGTAAAGTAAAGTTACCAAATTAATGTTGTGAGTAAAAAGTTCAATATTTGTCTCCAAGATGTGAAGTGGACACTTCAATAAGATCTGTCTGTCCCTCGTCTGTTAATGGACGCTCTTCATGTGGCTGACTGTCCATCATCACTTTCATCTTCTGGTTTCATTATTTTCCTTCTCAGCCTTTTTATTTGATGCTACACTCTGAGCAGACGTGTGTGTGACTGTGTGTGTAGCCCAACTCCGTTTTATTCTGCACAATGTGACCTAAAACCACCCAATCTGGCAACACAGCTTGTCCTCTTCCACAAGAGGATGTGGGCGTGGTTGAACTCCTATCTCTGTGTGTGTGTGTGTGTGTGTGTGTGTGTGTGATAAGCTGTAATCTTGTTGCAGTCAAACTGAGCAACGACTCTTGGTGCAATAGTTCCCGTTATGTAACGGTTGTGTCTCACAATGAAACAACACTCTGTGTAAAGCTGCACTCAGTTTGTTTAGTGACCTGATACTTCAGATAATGTGTCGTACTTGAGTCTAAAATAAATTAACAAAGTTGTGTTACTGCTCTTCGTTTGTCTGAAGTCCAGTTCTTCTCTTTTCAGTCTTTAAAAAATATCACTGACTTCTTACCCTATGAACTTTGCTCAGGTCCAGATGTTTCCTTCAGTCCTGAATACTGTCTGCACACTCAAAGTCCAGGTGGGACGACCTGAGAGGTGAAGTCCAGGGCGATAAAGACAATAAATCATCATCATCATGACATTTTTGTCCTCCGTCTGTATTTTACAGCAGTCAACAGTCCACTGTTGAGGGGAGGTTGTATACTGATGTATTCACTTCATCACTTCTGGTGGGTTAATCGTTAATGCATATTTTATAACTAGCTAACAATCTGAAGTTAACAAGGAAACACAACTGAAACAAATAAGTGAGGAGTAAAACACAAGTATAGAAGTATAAATTATAAATACTCAAGTACAAGTATCTCCAAATCGTATTTAAGTACATTACTTACTTTCTACAACTGCTTAGGAGTCAGACTTTAATTTAAACTTCACATTTCAAAAATATTTCATTTCAATAACTGATATTTATATTAAAACATTTTCAACTGAGGTCTCGACTGAAAATCTGTCAAACTGAAAAAAATCACAAAGACAACAAATAAACTGATTTCAGAAGTGAAATGATAAAAGTCAAATAAGTTGTTTTCTTACTTCCAAAGAAAATCAGCAGATGTTTCCTCACATCTCCACAGTCGCGTCTCAGAAAAGCAGCTGCAGCATCAAAAACTGCAGATACATGTTGAGTCCTTTGGTCACGCAGGTCACACAGAAAACATGAATATAATATTTAAGGACGTTTGATCGTGTGTTGAGAATCTCAACTTTCTTGTTGCAAATAAGCCGAGTAAATATTTCAAACGCATGAAGACAATTTTGTTCAAACTGATATGAAACTAATGAAAAAGGAGCTTTTCAGTCATTTCCACTGAAGTTTCCTCCTGTGACGTTCTGCAGCTTCATTCTTCTTCAGATCTTCATGTGATGAGCTGCGAGGAAACATTCAGAGAAGCATGAAGTAACGAACAAACAGAGAAAACAGCGCTGACTTAATATTAATAACGACAGGAGCTACACGACGCACAACACTTTCAACACAGTCAACATCAGGACTGGTAATATGGATAAAATCTTCTCCACTGGAACAAAACTTCTGCCCCTTTAAGACATAAAACAGGTGAAGATACTGATTATTTTCATTCTATATATTTACATCAGTTTACTGATTATTCTCTAAATGAATCATTTGATCCATAACGATCCACATCACAGGTTCCCAGAGCCCAACGGGTCACCTTCAGATGTCTCTTCAAGAAGAATATGGCTCTCTGAAAATCTTCAAAGATGAAGAGTTGCTTTTTCTTTTGAAGACAGATTTTATTCATATTTTGTTTGAGTCAACATCAATTATCCTTAAAGGACATCAAGACAAACCTCAGAGACCCGATCAGCAACAAAGACTGTCGGCAGCATGTCTCAGTGTTTAGTATTTTGCAAGCTCACGTACGTTACATCAGCGTTTAATATGTTGTATAAATATCTAAGACTGAGTTCTTAGAGTAAACCATCTAAAAAGTGTTTCCTGAATGTCTTCAGTTAGCCGACATAAAAGAGGTCGGCTACAGTTAGAAACCAACATCATAATCACTCCTGCAACATTATTTTATAGGAAAACGTCCACAAAATCTGACGGCTCTGTGATTTTGAGTGTATTCTGATTGGCTGTCTGTGTTTCTGTCATTCATCTAATTACTCTGAACGTGATCTGAACGATATCGTTCCTCACTACTGTTGTTTTTTTAAACGTTCTCTATATAGTTATTGATCTAGTTCTCGGTGTTGACAGCTCTTTGGTCTTTGTTAGGATACACATGTTCTACTGTGAACAAGAACATGGCTGAATATGTTCACAGATGACCATAAAACTGTACAAGAGGCAGAGACAGTGTTTGCACAGCATCAGGTGCTGCATAGATATCAGGTCAGCGGTGGAAATGAGGCTATGCAGCTCTACTAACTTGTGGTTTGGGCTCTTAAAATATCCACTCTGCTAAACAAGCAAAGCCACCAGGGTGTAGGCCGCGGTGGAACATTTGGTCAAAGGGTATCTATCAGTAAGTGCGTTTCCAGCCGTCACTGTCAGCGTCGGCTCTTGACAGAACGAGGATGCAGTGGTGAGTCCACCTTCTGAAGCATCAGCAGATTAAATGATGACCTGTAAGAAAACAAGCGTCTCTGTAGAGGTCTCCATTATTCAGACATCTACTGAGTCCACCCCTCAGTCTACATGTCTGTTATGTTCTCTGCCCTTCTGTTGTGACTTCCTGTTTCCTGTTCACTTTGTGTTACTTCCTGAGTGTGCAACAGGGTGTGAGACCTCTGCTGGGGAACAGCATGATGTGCATATTTTTCTCAAGTCACAGTGTTGGCTGCAGATTTCAGTATGTTTTTATACGAGAACGCATAATTCTTTGTGTTTTAAATGTCCCATGAAAACACAGTATCAAGGATTGGCAGACAATTTGATTTTTTGTGACTATTTTCAGGGTCAAGGGTCGTGCAGGTAGAGGAGGCAGCATCATTTACTTTGTGCCGCCGCTGCAAGCAACTAATAATTTCATCTATAAAACATCCAAAAGAGAAAAAGTTCTTCACAGTTTCCCAAAGAGTACAAATATTTATGTTGTTTATTGTTGGTGATGATGTGAGGTCAATGTGTATATTTGACTAACTGTTGTATTGTTTCCTTTTAGTCACAAAAAATATTTCCCAAAAGGAAAATAAACTAAACTAAAGGGAGGTGTTCAAAAGATATTCAGTTTATTCTGATGTAACAAGAGAAAAGCAGCAGATACGGAGAGAAGTAAATATGGACGTAAGCAATGCTGAATTAAATACAGCTTTCTAAACATAACTTTAAGTAAAATCTGTATTTTACATGCAACTAACAATTGTTTTGAGTATCAATTAATCTGCTGATTATTTTCTCCATTAATTGCTTGATCTCTAAAATGTCAGAAAGTGCTCGAGAGAAAATCTTCCTCTCAGTTTCTGAGCCCAAGTCGGTTCTTCCAGACTCTTGTTTTGTCTGACTGACAGCCCAAAACACAAAATGATTCAATTTCCGACACAAATAAGTCATTTTTCAAGCTAAAATGCCAAACTGTGGTTACTTAATAGGGTAATAAAGCCACTGAGGCAAGCTCACTGCTCACCTTCCCGCTGTTCTTCGGTGCTTCGGTTCTCCAGATCCGAAACACCACAGACGACCTTCAGTTTGGTGTTGGTGAAGTTTGAATTCCTACAATCAAACACAAAACAGAGGACAGTGCTTATTGTATTAAAAACATAGTGCTGCCATCTTTTTGGACCGACTCTGCTCAACTAGCTGTAAAAGAAAAAATCTGCAACACTCAAAGTTAATCTCTAAAGCTGGAACAAAGATGGCAGAAACTTTATTTCCACCGCACAATGAACACACATTGAGAGAGTTGCAGAAAATAAATACCTCAGAAAAACTTTATACGTTCTGTGACATCATGTCAACAAACCTCGTACCCGTCAGCTGTGGGATGGAGATCAGATTTGAAATTTACCCACTCACTTTAAGATGGATGAGGTTGAGAAGATATTGTAGCTTGTTACAGCTTCACCTTTGAAGCAGAAAACACAGTTAAATAACCGGATATCTGAATGTTTCTTGACCGGAAATGAAACGTGATGAAGCCAACAGGAAGTAGAGATGATGAGTTTTCTTGTCAGAAACTTTCAGCTCCCTGACGACCTTTTTATGTTTTTGTAGTAAAAGGAGACGGTATAGACCAAATTCACATGGCGGCCATTTTCCTGTGACATCACGGTCATGGCGAGAAGCTCAGATGTCACTGCTGAGTTCCTGTAAACACAAGAAATCTGACCAATCGTTGTCATTTCACTGCTTTCTTAATGATCGATAACGGAAAAGACGTTGGACAGTGAAAATCCCAAAACGTCGGCCATATATGAAGGTTAAACCACATATTTAATAACCCATTAGCTAACGATAGCATTCAACCACTTCTGAACTAACACATACAATTTAATTATATTCAAATATATTCAATACCAACCGGCCACAAACAGCAAAATAAGAAATTATTATTGTCAAACAATTATTTCCACCTGAAGCACTAAAGCTCTGTGACACAGTGATTAAAACTCACCAAAGAAAAATAAAACTAAAGTAAAAATTACCTTAAAAAATGTTGTTAAAATGTGCACAAACTAAAGTCGAGCCAATGATACATTCACTTTACCTTTATTTAAAATATAAAATCTGAATCCAGAGATTAAAGATGACGGGTTAATAAGTCCACAGGATCGTTGCACAGATGAT
This sequence comes from Pagrus pagrus, assembly GCF_965226575.1. Lineage (NCBI taxonomy): Eukaryota > Metazoa > Chordata > Actinopteri > Spariformes > Sparidae > Pagrus > Pagrus pagrus. Next base: position 1,460,615 of record NC_140191.1, read on the forward strand.
AAACAGTTTAACATGAACTGATATTTCTGTCACTGGAAATAAAATATCTGCTGGTCACACAGAAAGTAAAACATGAAAACTTGAACCAAACTGAATTCTGGGTAAAATATGGAAATTGCTGCACTGCTGCCACCTGGTGGCACCATCGACGCTTCACTGCTCACACACTGATCCTGTGAAATTATTTAACTGTCATGTTTAAATCCATCTGCATCATTTCATTACAAGTGGTGACATACATACAAAAGTATAGTCAAATGTGTATGTTTATCTATATATGCGTTAAACCTACATTATATAAAACATATAAATGCATACAAACCAGTGGCAGTTAGCTCACTATCAGGGAGGAGGCACTTTTCTCTGGATAATCTAGTCCTGTGGCGAGTTTGGATAAAAATGTATTTATCCTCAGAGTCAGATACAGATACAGACGAGCCTTCTGTCCGTATTTCTGCACGTTTTCTGAAGCTTACGGATACGGACCAACGGAGCAGAACCTCCAGGAGTCATAGGGGGGCAGTTTAGCTAAAAGTTCAAGAGAGACACGACCAGAGGACACGAGGAAGAAGTTCCTAAAAAAGTTTTAAAAAACATCTGATATTCATACATATTTTTCTAAATGTGGTTTTCAAACACGTGTATTGGATGGCATATAACAATGAGCTTGAACGTCTACAAGGATATCAGTACAATGAAACAGGAAACTTTACTGGGAATTTAATTGTCAAGGGGTAACGTTGGTGGAGCAGAGAGATGAGGCACTTGAGAACATACATAACATCACATCCTTTGGACGGTCGATCAAAATCCGACCCGAGTTCTTCACAAAGAAATCCAACAGTCCAGCAAAATTAAACCACTTCAACAAATCATCCACAGGCTCATATAGACAAGGACAGAGACGGGGAAGGTCTCATTTCATGTCTCGTTACAATCTGCTCACAAGGCCACTAAAAAAAGTGATTAATACATGGAAATTGCTACATAGACCCCTTTAAATACAAATATATATCCTTGATTCAGTCCTTTCTTTGCCAAGTTATTCCAGCTGACACAGACTCAATGAGGAGCCCTTTCCCCACACCCTGAATATTGGGTAGAGAGGCTGAGTGAACTTGGTGATGAAGGTGTGCAGGTGTGTGAGCGACCTTTCAGAAGAAACTCTGTAGAAGGACAAGATGCCGGCCTGCCAGTCCAGATACACCGCCAGTCTACGAGAATCACCCGGAGTGACACTGAGGATGACGCTCTCGAAGTTGTGAAACGCGCGGTAGCCATTCCCAGAGCAGTGCAGACTCCAAGATACTCCATTGTATCCCATCACGCAGTCGGTTTCTGGCCCTTTGCGACCGATGCTGTTGTAGGCCACTCCGATCCCGACCCATTTTCCTTTCCACTCCACCTCCCAGTAACAGCGGCCCTGCAGGCCCTGCTGGGAAAGGACTTGGGTCCAGTAGTCAAACCGGTCAGGGTGATCGGGGTACGGCTGCTCCTCAGCACCCTGGAGAACTTTCTGTTGGTCGTCGGAGAGGATGAGGAGTTTGTGAGCAGTGTTAGGATCCATTCTTAGCTCACAAGCATCTGGTTTAAGGAAGAAGTCAACGAGTTAGACATCTTTAACAACAATTTATACAACTCAGCCATAGATTATACCTGCTCCTATATGGCTGGTGGGTGTCCTTATCTCAGGAAACCTCAAACTAGATCAGGTTAACAGTAGCTGCGTTTACATGGACCCTAATACTCCACTAATAATCAGGATAGAAATGCCTCATGTAACCACCTCACTCAGAACACAGTGATCAGTATGAATTTCAAATCAGATGAGAGGGCTGGTGTAAACCTTTAAAGGTGCAGTATGTGAGAATGTTACATGAAAGTATTAAAACAAAGATTAACTGAAATTATCATTATAATGTGAAGAAGTTACAGTTTTGACATTGCGTTGCAGAGATAGCCACTTGAGTTAGCTGGCTAACAAGCTAGCCTCGTCCGGCCAGGTCCAAATCTCCTGTGCTAGCAGTGTGAACACTGGTCCTTCCTCTGTGCTCCAAGCTCCCAGTTCAGACCACGAGCTGCACAGTTTATTAAGCTAGCTAGCTGATGACTCTGGTGATATGCAGCCCCATGTCAATAGAAAAATATTAGCTCCTAATAAACACTTAATCTGATTGTTTCTTTCTGGTTGGAATAAATGTATTCTTTATGCGCATGTTTGCTCCATGGTGAGCTAACATCAGGGGATGTTGCTTCAGGTTTTGCAATCACAAAACAGAACTGGTGTGCAGCTGATAAAACTCCTTTTGTTGGATTGCTGAACGCCTCGATGGTCGAAAGGCTTGAATCAAAGAATTAAACAAAGAAATGTTTGAAAAGATGAACGAATAATGCTAAATAAGGTGTCTGATATATAAAAATCTTGGTTTTAGAAAAAGAAGCTGCACTTTGTGTTGTGCTGTTCTTCACCTCGACATCTGCCTGTGCAGTTCACTGCATGAAAAATGTCTACAACCACAATCAAAAAGTTCAGTTTCAGTTTCCAAACATCATCAGAAAGGTTTCTACTCATCAATGACTGACTTTTACACAAAAATTCCCAACTTACGTCGTCTCAGTCCTGTTTTAAACCAGTGTTCTGCATTGTGGTCGACTCTGTGGGGCAGATAGAAACACGTCAGCCTGGATAACGTCCCAGCAGTAAAGACACAAAACAAAACCAGCATTAGACTGTGTTCTTTACCTGAGTTTGGTAAATTCACATCGTCCTTCCTCCAGAGCTTTAGAGATGAGCTTCACTCCTGACTCTCCGAGGTGATTGTAGCTCAGGTCCAGCTCGCTCAGGTGCGATGGGTTGGACTTCACCGCCGAGGCCAAAAAGACACAACCTTTCTCTGTGATGTTACAGAACGACAACCTGTGACAGAGTGACAGAATTCATCCTTAACTGACAGTTGATACGCTTCAAAAATACTAAACAAGGATTAATAGTCTTCTGTGAGGGATACCTCAGAGTTCCCAGTTTACAGCACACATTTCCCAGTCCAGTGGAGAGCAGCTGCACTCCCCAGTCCTCAATGTCGTTGTCACTCAAGTCGAGCTCTCTAAGATGTGATGTGGGATAGCTCAGGACTGAAGCCAGTTTCTCACAGCCTGTCTGGGTGAGTCCGCATCGGTTCAGCCTGAAAGGACAAACAGCATATTAAGAATAATAATCACAATAACAACAACAACAATTATAATAAATGAAATATAATGTAAATAAACTTGGTGCCTCGGTATCTTTTGGTTATATCTTATTGATCACAAAGCAAAGCACAAGCCTAACCTCTGTCTTTTGGTTTCATCACACATGCTACTAGAAATACCACAAAGCTAATTCACACCTCAAAAATATGAAAAAAACTTGTCACAGTTTGAAAAACTTGATAATACTGTGGGGTCTAAAAGTCCAAGACTGAAATCTTGAATATTGTCAGTAAGCCTGAAAAAAAAAATCAGAAAGGCCTTTGTCAGCATTAAATCATGTCTACACTAAAGGTTTCTAAGGGGGCAGTGCAGGAACCCCAAAACACTTTACAGAAACTGGATCAGTTGTATCCAAAGTGCCACAACACCATCAGAAGACCAAAACATCGAGCTCAGTTCCCCAGAGGTAGAATCACAGACACAAACTTTGCTAAATAAACAACACGAGACTCCAATCAGCAGTCATCCTGTCAAAAAGCTTTCTTGTAGTGTAATGTAGGATGAGGAGCAGCGTCTAAACCACTTCTCAGGAGGAAAACAAGGACAAACACTTGAGGTGGGCTAAGACATACCAGAATTTCACAGTGGATGATGAAAAAAGTATTTACTGATGAATCCAAGCTTGACATTAGTGTCAGTAACAGAAGGATGTATATGAGGAGACGAACAGGAGAGAGAATGATACCACAGTGTTTCAAACCCACAGTGAAACACGTTGGTGGGAAGATTCAAGGCCTGGGCCTTAGACGTGGGACCGTTTCCAGATGTTTTGTTAAGTCACATTATCGTCGGCTCGACTCACCTCAATGTCTTCAGTCTGCAGTTTGGGCTCTGGAGTCCGAGGCAGAGATGCTCGATTCCTGAGTCTTGTAAGCTGTTGTCACTCAAGTTTAAATGATTCAGCTCATTAGAGCTCAAGCTGAGAGTGGAGGCCAGCTCCTTAGAGCAGTCTGCAGTGAGATTACAGTCATTCAACCTGATAAACAGAAAGACAAAGTTAACTTGTAATTAAAAATCTGTGGTGGACAGGTTCAAGTGATAATTCTTAAAAATTAATCATTAGAAAATGATGTGAGACACTTGCTTTGCTGATCTGGATGCTTTGATGGCTGGTAGGAGCCTGAGAAGGCCTTCCTTTGTTCTGGAGTATTTCTTGAGGTGGATCTCCTCTGGTTTCTCCGGTGAGGTCAGCAAAACAAAGACCAGAGCTGCCCACTGAGCTGCAGAGCGGTCGTCCATCACCAAGTCTCGGTCTGAGTCCAAGTCACTCTGGATCTCCTCCACCAGAGAGTGGTTGTTCAACTCGTTCAGACAGTGAAAGAGATTGATGTACTTCTCTGGATGATGAGACTGATTCACTTCCTTCTTGATGTACTCAATGGTTTCCCAGTGACTTTGTGTGCTGCTGGTTTCTACCTGAATCTTCAGGCCTCTGAGCAGATCCTGACTGGACTCCAGAGAGAGTCCGAGGAGGAAACGCAGGAACAGATCCAGGTGGCCATTTTTACTTTGTAAGGCTCTGTCCACTGCAGCTTTGTGCAAGTCAAATACAGGCTTGGTTTGAGTCATCTGTTTAGGTTCCTCCATCAACAGGTTCACACCTTTGACCGTGTACATCACATGGACGTACAAAGCTGCGAGAAACTCTTGGACTGACAGATGCACAAAGCAGAAGACTTTATGCTGCATACAGCACTCTTCCCTAAAGACTTGAGTGCACACTCCTGAGTAGACGGACGCTTCTTTGACATCAATACCACAGTCTCTAAGATCTTCCTCGTAGAAGATCAGGTTGCCTTTCTCCAGCTGCTGGAAGGCCAACTTCCCAAGTGACATAATCACCTCCTTATTCTCCTGGGAGTCCAGTTGTTGATCTTCATAGTACTTGACTTTCTTCCGAACGGTCTGATGTGACAGAAAGTAGATGTACATCTGAGTCAAAGTCTTTGGCATTTTTCCTCCTGCTGCTTTGGCACACATTTCTCCCAGGACGATGGAGGAAATCCAGCAAAACACTGGTACATGGCACATGATGTACAGACTTCTTGCCGACTTTATGTTTGCAAATACTCTTTTGGCTAAGGTTTCATCCTCAATTTTCTTGTTGAAGTACTCCTCCTTCTGTAGGTTGTTGAAGCCTCGTATCTCGGTCATCCGATCCACATACTGTCGAGGGATGCAGCTGGCTGCAGCAGGTCGGGTAGTTATCCACAGATTTGCTTCTGGTAACAAGTTTCCTGCAATGAGGTTTGTCAGCAGCACGTCCACTGAGGCCGACTGTGTAGCATCACAGCATCTCTCATTTCCCTTGAAATCCAGAGGGAGTCTGCACTCATCGAGACCGTCCAGTACAAACAGGACTTTGCACATCTTCAGTTCTATCAGAGATTCTTTCAGGCCTGGAGAGAAGTCGTACAGGAGCTCCATCAAACTTCTTCTTTCATTTTTGATCAAATTCAGCTCCTTAAAAGGAAGTGAAAACAGGAGCTGGATGTCTTGATTGGTCTTCTCGTCTGACCAGCCCAGCATGAACTTCTGTACCGACACAGTTTTGCCGATGCCTGCTATCCCCTTGGTGAGCACCGTTCTGATTGGTTTGCCTTGTTGGTTGGGTAAGGGCTTGAAGATGTCCTCACACATGATCTGAGTTTCCAAAGACTTGTGTCTATTGAACGCTGACTCAATTTGTCTCACTTCATGTTCTCTGTTGACCTCTCCGCTGTCCCCCTCAATCAGGTAGAGCTTTGTATAAATCTTTTTAAGAGGCACAGGCCACTGCTGTGTAGTTACGTCCAATATGCATTCATTCTTTCTCTTCAGTGAAGATCTTAGTTTCTTCTGGTACATGAAAATTGCTCCATAATGACCTAACAGGACAGAAATGTGTAACATCAACAACAACAATTTGTCATGTGCTTATCCCTCTTGGTATCCTTCATATGAGTTCTGATGAGGTTGAAATGCTCATTACATTGCAAGACTTGACTTTCACTCTATATGTTTTTGCACTTGCCTCAACATTCATCTGCTTGAGATAAAAGTTGGCTCACTTGAGCTTCTAGCATTGTAAACATGCTATTAAGGGATGCACGATAATTTATCCACCAGATAACGGGAGATTTTAATTATTGTTATTCCCCCAATATAACAGGTGGCATTATGCTGCTTAAAAGTTGGTTTGCTAATCACCACTAACACAGAAGACAAGGAAGAGAGGGGGAGGGAGAGCAGAATGACAACAACTACAGCATGCTAGCGGCTCAGAGAAGTTGTCGCCCATATTGACAATTTTTTTTTAAGTTTCAGAGGAAGACAACTATACTGAATACTAAATACTGAAAAACATGAGTGCTCCACTGCCTACAGAAGTGCCTATTCAACAGGCGTTTGAAAGCCGCAGGAAGTTTTCTAAAGATAACCCAAAGGCCAAAGCAATTACGGACAAAAGCACAGAATTTTTTGCACTTGACGACCAGCGAAGACCAAGAATTTCACCAGCTAATAGTAAATTTGGAGTCCAGGGATTCTCTCCCGAGCCGCTGCTGCTTTGCAGACGTGTCCCTACCTGCCCTGTATGACGTGGTTGCTTTTATTTAATATAATTGACGGGTCTCATTTGATTATGTCAAAGCACTTATTTTAAAAGAATAAAGTGCTAAATAAAAGCCAAAGTATGTTTGATGTTTTTCAATGTATTTTACTAGAGAAAATAAATGAATATTTGAAGAGTCAGAACTGTTCTTTGGTTTTGTCGGTTTTAGTGATGTCACATCGATTTTAGAGCTCAACTCTTAACTAAAACTCTTAGATCTTACCTCACTACAGCTTAGCATTTTTCACCTGAGGTACACACAAACTATATTTTTGGAACTTTTTAAAACACAAAGACATAAACGAACAATAAGCGTTTTTTATCAGTTATTGGTTGCAATCAGTTATTGCTAATTATCAGTTATGGTATTCGGTTGAAAATAATCTATATCGTGCATCCCTAATGCTAATAGGGTTGTCACGATACCAGAATTTCAGTAGTCGATACCAATACCTGTGAATTTCCACGATTCTCGATACTAATTCGATACCACAATTTAAAAAAACAACAACAGAACCCATGTACTTTTAAATTCACTAATTTATTGAAAACTGCTTCAAACTGTCAAGTATTTAACACCACTGTGCTTCAACATCTTTTTGCACAGAATTTAAATTGCAGTACCAGCTGCCAACTGCCAAAAGGTACTTTTAGTTTAAATAACATAAGGTAAGAGACTGTCAGACAGTATCTCATCATGTCACCTTACGTATAATGACGCAGACCGTACCGTTACATTACGTTAAACATCTACATGAGTGAGCGACTGAGCGAGAGTAGAAGCCTGCGCCCCAGCTGACTCTCATGCCCAAATGACGGAACGTAGGCATATTCGGGTTAACGTATGACGTGACACAACAGTGACAGTAAACGGAAACTCACTCGAAACTCACTTGCATTCTCTAAACAAGTCGGGGTGCCTGTCCTTGAGGTGTGTGGCCATGTTTGACGTGCTTCCTCTTTTCTGAGGCACTGTTTGCATGTCGGCTTGTTTGAGTCTAGAATTGCTCCGTATCCGCCTCGAATGCAAAATATTTCCACACGCGACTCTTAGTACCTGTCTTGTCGACGAGCCGACGTGTTGTGCTTTCACTCTCACTTGCTGAAGCCATTTTTTCTAAGACGGCAGGTTTTCTTCTTCAGCGCTGCTGACTGCTCTGTGCTGCTCACACGCGTATACTGCCCCCATCAGTTCTGCCAAGAATCGACACGGCTCGCCGAGTGAAAAGTTGTATATTCGGTTCTGACGTTACCAGAAAAAAGCAAGTGTCGTATTATTTTTTTCGTGTCGGCATCGAATTGGTATTGAAGTATCGGTTCTTGTGACAACCCTAAATGCTAATGTTAAAATTTCACCTTATCAATCAATTAATCTTTATTGACACCTGAGAAATTGTCAAATTGGTAAGAAACTCGACGTGTAACATTTCACTGAACATCAGTGACCTCTCCTAACAAACACAAACTCATAAAGTAACTTGCAGTCTCTTACTTTGCTCGAGAGTGTGAGCATGTTCATCCTCCTTCATGGACCTCAAGATATGGAGGGCAATCGTCAGAGCTGCTTCTTTAGTTTTTTCATCAATCTCCACCAGTTGATCATCGAGTACGTCCTCCTGCTCGTCTTCTTCAAACAATTCTTTGTGTTTTGCAGAAAGGACCTTCTTATGGGTTCTCAGAGCTTTCTTTACTACAGCCATGGCTTTAGACTCAAAGTCCTGACAAAAATCATGGAAATGTTTAAAATATCAGCATCCTATTCCCTCAGGTGTAGGTCTACATCATACAGTTATATTTTGTATAATTAAAATTTTACTGTAATGACACTATAATCATTGTGTAAAAACACTAGTTAGTGAATGTCTGTGCTGAGTCAAAATCTGCTTTACAGTGTCATGTATACCTGTACCATTGTGCTATTGTTTAAAAATGGATCAATAAATCTGCTCATAGTTTCCTACTTTTAACTATTTGTGTGACCCTTTCACTACTGAGTGAACCTCTGTGACTTGCAGAAACTGTCATGATGAACAAAAACTAATTACTTATGAAGATAAGTGGATTTTTATATCACTGCCTACCTTCAGGGTGTCCTGGTTCTGATGCATGCTTGCTGCATTCTCGTCACTGAAAAAGTAAGCATCCATATCTTAGTTAGTATTTTAGTACAAGCAGTATCCAAAAATGAGTTGCTGTTGTTGTGCCTTTCGATTTAAATATTCTACCTATTGCATCCAGAAAACGTTTTAATCCAATGGAAGCCCATTTCTGCACATGATTTTAAGATTTTGCTTTCTCTCTTATCCAACCTCAATTTATTTGTAAATTCATGTAATTTTTGGATCTTGATTTATGAGATCATGGATTTGAGTTAACATTTATTTATATCATGTTTGTTTGATGTTCTGATATATTGTTCTTCATGTACTTTTTACTTTACTGATCATCTAATTGCATTGGATCTTATTACCCTTGACAGTTTGGATGATTAACCACACCTGCCACCATAGAGCTTGTTATATCACGATGTGCATGATATGTAAATATGTTTGTGGTTTTCAAACAGTCTGACCTAATGAAGATTCAAATGTGATTTAAACCTTGTCCTTATTAACCCACTGTGGCATGGAGCAAGTTTGTAGGTATTACTGTCTTTAACATTCACACAATTTCATATCACCATCTATTTAATAGAAATAACGAACCAGGATCTAAAATGGGATTTATTTTGAATTTCTAATTTGAGCCCAGACTTAAAATTCCCAATGAATTTCTACTTTTGCACTATTAAAACACAACATTGCATTGTTTTTAGGATGTCATCCAGGAGCCAGGTGAAGTCATCCATCCAATCAGCAGATCTAGTTGGATACATCGCTCTTTTGGCTTGTTCACATTGCACGGATCGGCTTGTTAATAAGGTTATGTGAAGTTTGGAAAAAAAAATTAAAAAGGACCCTACGAGAAGAATCCATGATTCACCCGAAAAGTAGATTCTGGACGCCTTTAAGATCGAACCCAATCTACAACTGTCAGATCGTCCATCTCTAAAAACAATCTGTTCTTTAATTGCTTTTTGTACATCTGCTGACCACATCATCTACGTCAAGTAAATCTCATGAATATTGTTTACTTTACTTGTAGAGTCATTAGCGAATATAATGCAGTCATCAATTAAAATCTATGACTTTGTGATACTTTTCATCATATCAACCCATATGCTGATGACAATCTGCTTTCGTTGTAAGGTGGGCTTTTGCCCCCAAATGAACCAAATAACAAAATCAGCACACTGAGATTTTTTTGGAGGGGATGTTGACATCTTCCACTTGATGTAGTAATTAGCATCAACATGCCTGATACTGGTATCACAAATGATGTAATATACATCAGGTTGAGATTAAATGAGTCAAACAAACATCTATCAGTTTCATTCATCAGGCAATAAAGCTCTTACCTTGTTTGTGAAAGTTTGGGTTCACTTCTGAAGAATGGGACATGGCCTTTGGAGCGGTCAGTCTTTGCAGACGACGCTGATCCTCTCTCAGATCCACATTCACTCATCTTCAGGTCTTCAGCGAGTCTACAAAAGGTCAGTGACAGGGCTGAATGTTATGAAAAACAATAACATATTGCAATTATTTTGGCAGATATTGTGATATGATTCACAATTTATTTTCACACACAGAAAAAAATACTTCTAGCAATAAAAATGATGGAGAAGGGATTTTTCTGGGATCAGTCCCAAACAAGCTTGTTCCCTTACACCAGGAAAATTTATGGGCCGGGCATCTTGGAAACACCACAATGCTCCATTTATAGTGACAAGATGTGACACATTTGACCTTCATCAATAAATTGTAGCTCCTGTAATTTAAATATTGCACTTGGCCATATTGTGCTTTAGAGTATATTTTGATAAATTGCTCAGTTCTACTCAGAGATAAAGTTGAATTCAACCATCTCTTGCTGTGTTTGTAGTGACCAAAACAGGTATTTTAAGCCAACAAAACATGATGTTTTCCAAACCTTAACCAAGTGGTTTTTGTGATGAAACCTAATCAGAGCAGAAGCAAAGTGTGTCAGTGCAACATACAGTAAAATTAAGTTCATCCTATCCGTGGTATGTGAAAATCATGTTTGTTAGGAGAGGTGTAGGATGCTTGCTCATTTCCTTTTTTTTTTTTAAATGAGTGATGGCCTCCTGCCTCCGTAGGGCCTGCTTTGTGTGTTTCCCCCTTGCTTGTTGTTGTTTGGCTGCGTTCCTGCAGGTACTCGGTGGGCGGGGTTAATTAGTTAAGACAAGCGGGAGCAGCTGAGATGTCTCCCAGTTGTGAAAGACCAGCGAATCACATACACTCTCTCTCATCCTCACCCCTCGGTGGTGCCATGGTCTTGTTTAGTTGGCTTCAGCCTTGTCAGCAGTTTTAGTTTTGCACCTTTCCAACACTTTACACCCATCACACTCACGCATCCATCTGCTGACACACCGATACCTCTAACTCACGCACCTCATAACCCCATCATGCATTTGGAGTTCTTGTTTATTATTTAATAAACCTGTAAGCTTTTCCGTTGAAACCATGTCTTCTCTTTTTGTCATGGCTCATGAGCCAGGTCATGACAAATGTCATCATTCCTCTAAACCTCTGCAACGGAGGTGGGGAGTGCAAAGTCAGCATGATCCTTAAACTAACAGTGGCCACTTTTAAGGGAAATATTCCCATTTACAAGCCTGGCAAATCTAACTTTTGGCTGGTTTGTTACAACACACAGAGCTAACCATATGCAGTAATCAGGTAAGAGGTTGTGTGTCACAAACTGTTGTCAAAACCCCAGTTGAGGCGCTGACTCTGAAGTCGTCTTTAAACTCATGAAGTTTTTTTAAAGGAAATTTAAGTTTCAAGACTCCTCAAATTTACTCCATGTTGTATGATTTTTTCAACATCTCTTAACTTGTTTGTCATTATTCTGTTACTCTCTTAATTTAGACCAATGTACTTAATATAACAGGAATTTCAAGATTGCATACAAGTAATTCAGATGATTCATGAAGGCAACCAGTCAGAATGTGGAGTAGTGGATGTAGTTAGCATCAACATGCCTGATACTGGCATCCCAAATGATGTAATATACATCAGGTTGAGATTAAATGAGTCAAACAAACATCTATCAGTTTCATTCATCAGGCAGTAAAGCTCTTACCTTGTTTGTAAAAGTTTGGGTTCACTGCTGAAGAATGGGACACGGCCTTTGGAGCGGTCACTCTGTGCAGACTTGAAGCTGATTGTTGAAGACGCTGATCCTCTCTCAGATCCACGTTCACTCATCTTCAGGTCTTCAGCAAGTCTATGAAAAAGGTCAGTGACAGGGCTGAATGACTACGTCTACATGCACACAATAATCTGTTTCTTGCCCTCATTACAAAAACACAATATTTTGACTGAGCTACATGGCAAATGGAAAGTTAATACTATTACAAATATCCCCATTACATACCTGGCGAATATAATTGTTGGCTGGTTTGTTTACAACGCACAGGCCGTGTGTCACAAACTTTTAAAACCCCAATTGAGGTGCTTAGTCTTTTACATTTTAAGAGGAAATGTAAGTTTTAAGACTCCTCCAATGTCCTCCCTATTTTATTTTAAACAACATCTCTCACCAGTGTTAATTTTGTTGGCTATTTTTCAATTTAGTTTTAGTCTTAGTCTTCTGTCAAATGCCCTTATTAGTTTTAGTCATATTTAGTCAGCTTGTATTCTTTTTTGTTTAGTCACATTTTAGTCGACGAAAAGTCTTGGCATTTTAGTCTAGTTTTAGTCAAAGAAAATCCAAAGTATTTTAGTATAGTTTTAGTCAATAGTCTTTTTTTAGTCTTTGAAAGCAGATTGACAGTAGGCTACCGCAACACGCCGGAGAGTAGAGGAGCAGCTGCAAAGACACGTGTTGCTGCTTTCTGTCGGCCTGTGCCACACCGATGTGAACCAAAAGCACTGATGTGATGTCTGAAGTAAGATAGGTAATAGGTTGCCAAAGATCCCACCAAATTTTATTTTTTTAAGCAGGTAAATCGACCCAGATGAAGCTACGATTAAGTAGATTTCGTCTCATCTTTTTTCATCAACAAAAAATGCGTGTTAATTTCGTCACAGTCAGTGTTTAAGGGCATTGATTTCGTCTCGTCTTCGTCATGAAAAACACCATTGTTGACGAATATTTTTCGTCTCATCTCGTCTGATGAAATTAACAACGTCTCTTACCTTGTTTGTGCACATGGAGGATTAATTTCAAAGACTGGTGGATCATCTTTGGAGCCGTCAGCCTTCGCAGACTTAAAGCCGTCAGTCGAAGATGCTGATTCACTCATCTTCAAGCCCTCAGTAAATCTATGAGAAGGAGATCAATAACACTTCAGACTACACCGAGCTTTACTACGATCTAAAGAAAGCAGAACGTTTTTTTACACCTTAAGTGCTCCTTGGCTTCGGTTGTCTTTTCATATACATATATACATACATATACATACATGGATTAAAGCAAAAAAAAAAATCTTTTGACTGAAATGTTTTTTCAAGCTGTAGCCAAGTCATATTCCCAATTTGTAATTTGTGAAACATGTTACAGGGCATTTTACTTGACACGTGCTAAAAAAAATAAGATAAGATTTACAGCCTCACCCCACACCATGTTCTCTAATGCAGACATCAAGTTTAAATATTTGACCAACAGTGTTTTACAGGAGGATGATCTGAACAGCTGTTCTATTCACACTTAAAATGTTTTTTGTCTTTTCAATGTAATTTTCAATCTATGAAATCAATCTGTGCCTTTTTTTTTGCCAAGCTTCTCTCAGGTTTTACTCTAATAATCAACCATCTACAGAACTTTTCAGTAGCTATTTTCTACTTCTTCTCATCATCATTATCATTATCATTAATTATTATTAATAATAATATTGTTTAAAGTGAGCCTCTTATCGTTTAACAGAAAAATACATCATACAAGCAGCAACTCTTGCAGCCTTGTCAGTCTGATGGCGAGTTATCACTTTCTGTCATCACTAACATGTTAATAATCAAAGAAGCTCTGAGGCTTTGTTCTATATGTTATAATACAAGATTTCAGCATTGAGCTACAATCAGGCAACATTCATGACTCTGTACAGTCAAACTAACCAAACACTTCTTATTGATCATCAGTATAAAGTTTCATGGCGGTCCTGTAACCATGGTAACTCACGGTGCCAGAGGGGAGGGAGAGACGCTGAATGAAGCCGTTTACACAGATACACTGCAGACAAAGTCCAGACTATAGTTGTTGTTTCACACATGTAGCACACAACAGGAGACTCTCCGTGTCAGACGAGTTCTCACGTGCTGACTAAACACAGCTGATAACGTAGCAGCGCGACGAGTCCTTGCTAGCTAAGCAGCTAAACTTTAGCGCCGCTCCGTGTTGAGATCCCGCCCCGTGTGGGTCTCTACACTGTCATTGGTCAGGCGAGCACACGCTGTTAATGATACCATTGGCTGTAGAGTGTGACAATCTGTCAATAAATCAGCCAACAGTTCTCCTCCGATCTACATTGATCTCACAAGTCCTCTGTTAAGTTTGAATGACGGAAATCCGTCGTAGCGACGGAGAACTTTGATCCATGTACATATATATACATAAATACATATATTTACATATATATATATATATATATATATATTTACATATATATATATATATATATATATATATATATATACATATACATATGTACACATAAACACATATATATACACATATGTACACATAAACACATATATAGTATATATTATATATTATATACATACATATATGTAAATATATATATACACACACACATATATATATATATATATATACACATATATACAAACACATATATACATACATATATACAAACACATATATACATACATATATACAAACACATATATACATACATACACATATATATACATACATATATATATACATACATATATATATACATACATATATACACACATATATATACACATATATACAAACACATATATACATACATACATACACATATATATACATACATATATATACACACACATATACATATACACACACACACACACACACACACACACACACACACATATATCATTCATGCCTTCATCTTTTCCAGATTAGACTACTTCTCTCCCGCATCAATCAAAAATCACTGTCGCGCCTCCAACTGGTACAGAATTCAGCAGCCAGGTTTCTAACTGGTTTTAACAGACGACATCACATTACCCCAGTCCTAGCTTCCCTTCATTGGCTCCCTGTCCGTTATAGAAATGATTTTAAGATTTTACTGATCACTTTTAAAGCACTTGTGGGGCTGGCTCCGCTCCGACCTATATAACAGACATTTTAATTCCCTATGAGCCAGCTCGCAGCCTTAGATCCACAGGCGGGGCCCTTCTAACCGTTCCAAAGTCGAGGCTAAAAACCAAAGGTGATCGTGCCTTCGCCAGCAGGGCCCCTCGACCTTTGGAACACCCTGCCTGAGGAGATAAGGCTCGCAGGATCGGTAACTTCTTTTAAAGCACTTCTTAAAACCCATTTTTATTGACTTTTTGTGATGTCATCCTTTTGCTCCTACCGTTTGAGTTTACTATATTAATGTATTTGTTTTGTTTATTTTACCCATTTTTGAATTATTTCCATTTCTCCATTACCTCTGTTCTTCAGTTATTTGTTACAAATTGCTTAACTTTAAATGCCATCTACTTCGTTTGTCCACTACAATTTTGCTTTGTTTTGTCAAAAGCACTTTGTAAACTGTTTTTTTAAAAGTGCTATATAAATAAAGTTTATTATTATTATATATATACATACATATGTATTTATATTATATTTAGCCTATATACACACACGTATAAATATATACATATACAAAATATATACACACATATACATATACACATACACAAAGATAGCTTTTTGAAAAAAGTTGGAGGGAAAATCGATTCAACAACAAAACATGTTAAACAAAAGTGCAAATTATGCAGAAGAAATGCAAAGAAATACATCGATGTTAGCGCCTGAATATCATTTATAAAGCTTTAAATAAATATTAAGAATTGAATATGAAATAAACCTCTTCACTGCAGAAACCACCTAGAAGTTATTTCCGGTTAATGTCAGATCTTTGTCTGTGTCGAGTCTCTCTCCGGATCTTAACAGTTTCCCTGAACATCTGAATCACCTGAACTCAGATCTGTTTTTATTGAACATGTTCTGTTAAAAAAATCTTCTATTACTATTCTATCACTGTGACTTCTTACCTATAAACTTTGCTCAGGTCCAGATGTTTCCTTCAGTCCTGAATACTGTCTGCACACTCAACATCCAGGTGGGACGACCTGAGAGGTGAAGTCCAGGGCGAAAAAGACAATAAATCATCATCATCATCATCTTTATCCTCCCATCTGTATTTTACAGCAGTCAAGAGTCCACTGTTGCGGGGAGGTTGTATACTGACAATCATCAACCATTTCATGTTACTTTGACCCTGAAAACCTAACTGGTGGTTTAATATCAATGGATCATATCTTAGAAACAGAAAACAGATCTTATTGAACATAAAATCTCAAAATAAAGAAGATATAACTGAAGTAAATAAGTGTAGAGTGAAATCTAGATTTACAAGTATTGAAGCATAAAATATGAATATTCGAATATAGCTCGAAGTGCATTACTTACTTTCCACAACTGCTTTAGTTTAAACTTCACATTTCAATAACTGATATTTATATTAAAACATTTTCAACTGAGGTCTCAACTGAAAATCTGTCAAACTGAAAAAAATCACAAAGACAACAAATAAACTGATTTCAGAAGTGAAATTATAAAAGTCAAATAAGTTGTTTTCTTACTTCCAAAGAAAATCAGCAGATGTTTCCTCACATCTCCACAGTCGCGTCTCAGAAAAGCAGCTGCAGCATCAAAAACTGCAGATACATCCTTTGGTCACGCAGGTCACACAGAAAACATGAATATAATATTTAAGGACGTTTGATCGTGAGTTGAGAATCTCAACTTTCTTGAAATGAGTAAATATTTCAAACGCATGAAGACAATTTTGTTCAAAAAGGTACAATTTTAATAAGTAAGTAAATTATTAATGTACATTAACGTTTGACGGAGCAAAACAGACAAACAGAAATCCAGAAAGACGAGTCAAAGTGTGTTAATCAAAAATGGCTTCATCTAATTACAACATGAGTCTGAATTTGATGCGAGTCACAAGCAAAGATCAGTTTTGGCGTTAATGATGAAAATTCTGACTTATTTTTGCTTTTTAAACACGATGACTAAAAGTCGACTGACAAACTTCACACGGCCGAAAACAGAAATGTCTTTTTTCTCGTTAATCTCAACTTTACCAGAGAACATTAAAAAAAGAGTTGCTGATTAACACTGATCTGAAATCTATACACGGGTCACACATTCATAAAAAACATAATAATGTATAAAACTGTTTTGTATGAAAACAAACTGATATGAAACTAATGAAAAAGGAGCTTTTCAGTCATTTCTACTGAAGTTTCCTCCTGTGACGTTCTGCAGCTTCATTCTTCTTCAGATCTTCATGTGATGAGCTGCGAGGAAACATTCAGAGAAGCATGAAGTAACGAACAAACCAACAGAGAAAACAGCGCCGACAAACAAATTAATATTAATAACGACAGGAGCTACACGACGCACAACACTTTCAACACAGTCAGCATCAGGACTGGTAATATGGATAAAATCTTCTCCACTGGAACAAAACTTCTGCCCCTTTAAGAGATAAAACAGGTGAAAATACTGATTATTTCATTCTATATATTTATATCAGTTTACTGATTATTCTCTCAATTTATCATTTGATCCATTACGATCCACATCACAGGTTCCCAGAGCCCAACGGGTCACCTTCAGATGTCTCTTCAAGAAGAATATGGCTCTCTGAAAATCTTCAAAGATGAAGAGTTGCTTTTTCTTTTGAAGACAGATGTGATGATTATTGTATAAATATCTAAGACTGAGCTCTTAGAGTAAACCATCTGAAAAGTGTTTCCTGAATGTCTTCAGTTAGCCGACATACAAGAGGTCGGCTACAGTTAGAAACCAACATCATATTCACTCCTGCAACATTATTTTATAGGAAAACATGATTCTGAGTGTATTTTGATTGTCTGTCAGTGCTTCTGTCATTCATCTAATTACTCTGAACGATATCGTTCCTCACTACGGCTGTTGTTATAGTTGTGGTGTGGACTCTGCCATCCACTTGAGTCAGAAAGATGTTTTAAAACTGTCTATTTATAGTTATTGTTGTAGTTCTCGTTCTTGGTGTTGACAGCTCGTTGGTCTTTGTTAGGATACACATGCTCTACTGTGAACAAGAACATGGCTGAATATGTTCACAGAAAACAAGCGTCTCTGTAGAGATCTCCTTTATTCAGATTTTCCTCTTTCCTGTTCCCTTTGTGTGTTACTCCCTTTGTGTGCAACAGGGGAATGAGGTGACCTCTGCTGGGGAACAGCAGGATGTGCATGTTTTTCTCAAGTCACAGTGTTGGCTGCAGATTTCAGTATGTTTTTATTTCAGTATGCTTTTATTTGAGTATCCCATAATTATTTGTGTTTTAAATGTCCAGTGAAATCACAGTATCAAAGATTGGCCGACAATTTGATTTTTTGTGACTATTTTCAGGGTCAAGGGTCGTGCAGGGAGAGGAGGCAGCAACTAACCATCATTTTCTTTGCTGCTACTGAAAGCAATTAATAATTAATAATTTCCCAAAGAGTACAAATATTTGTATGTTCTTTATAGTTGGTGATGATGTGAGGTCAATGTGTATACTTGACTGTAACTGTTGTATTGTTTGTACTGTTTATTTTGACGTAACAAGAGAAAAGCAGCAGATACGGAGAGAAACTGGAAACTCGAACCAAAAGAGGTGTGATGATGCAGACCATAATGTTTTAGCATGTGTCCACCTGGTTTTAACACTTGAAATCTAACAATGTCTCAGCAAACTGTTTCTAATCATATGGATGCTGTTATAATGTGCTGTGATTGAGATCCTGGCCCGCGATGCATCGTGGAAAGTGACAAATAGAAGTTTTTTGGTCTAAATGACATCATACAATCACCAACAGTAAATTGCTGACCCTGTCTGGCTCTCACTCTCAGAGAGGGAAGCTGTTTTCTCATAAGTTTTCTGACACTCACAGATTTGACGGTCTGTTTGATGTAGTCCTTCTTGCCGGTCAGGTCGTGGTCTGGGTAAGTGTCAAACACCTAAAAACAAGCAGGACACAAGAAAACAAATATATTCTTTACCAAGTTATTAATTTTAGGGCATACAACACAATATAATGCGACCACTGCACTCGCAGAATGATATACAATGTGGATTTCATTGAAATCAAGGCATTAACATCTCCACTGTTTAGTGTGAGTGTCAGTCCTGCAGGTGTCAACAGGAGGAGGCTCGTTACCCTCTGACAGATCTGTTTCATGGTCATCTCCTCCAGGTTGGCCTCCTTCAGCAGACTCTTCACCGTCTCCTTCAGCTGCTCGTCAGTTGGCGCCTTCTTCACCATCTTGATGAGCGGCTCGTCGTCGTCCGAACTGTCCTCTGCTGCAGGTACAAACAGAAGAACACAGAGAAGTGAATGATGCTGCAGTGAAACGGCTTCACGAGTCAAACGTCTGAAGAAGAACAAGAACACATTTACAGCCAATTCAGAGATTCCTTCACCACAGCTGTTGTTCCTCTACATCAAACACAACTTATAGTGAAACGAGGAGATGAAGCACATTTTAAATGCAGCTTGTTCCACACAAACTGTACAGCAGTGAAATGGCCAATGTTTTGGGATAAAAGTTATGTTAAAATATAAAAATATACATAAACAATGTAAAATGAAACTACACCTTCAGACAGATTTTGCCTCTTGTGTGTAAATGAGAGACAATAATCAACTTTAAGGAACTAAAATACTGATAGAAGTATTTCCCATTCAAAGCTTTTCACTCGGTTTCATGATTAGTCAGAAATGTTCTGAACTTTCATTTTCTGAGTTAAAATTCTTCACTAAGCTAAACAGTTATCAACGAGGTTTCTATAATATTCTCAGTATCTATAATCGTCCATTCTGTGCTGATCAGCATGAACTCACCTGTGTTTGTGTTGTTTTTGCTGTTGCTGCTACTGTCAGCCTTCTTGGTTTTGGCGGCAGGTTTGGCTGATTTCTTTTTTTTGGGCTGTAAATCAACAAACAGACAAACATCAGCTCAACAACACACGAGGCTGTAACTTTACCAAGCTTAAAAATAAGAGAGAGGAAGAACCTGCAGGAAAACGAGCATGTAAATAAGGATAAAGCTCATGTGTGAACAGGACTGGACATTACACAACCACCCAGGAGCAAGTTAAAAAAAGACAATCAGAATCAAAATAAATGAGAGTTAAATGGATTTAGATTCAATACAAACGCACAGTTCACACTGCTCGTCTCTGAGGCTGCTTCCATTTAATGCCACACCATTAAAAATGTTATTTATCGTACAAGACGTGATTTGTACCTTCTCATCATCACTGTCGGCGTCAGATTCTGACTCATCTGAAACTTCCTTCTTCGATCTCTTTTTAGGAGGACCCGTCTTCTTCGCTGGTGTCCTCTGTCTTTTCACTGGTGCCGATTTCTTGGAGGCCGACTTCCCTCTGCCTGACTTTGACTTGGGAGACTGACACAAAATGTTTGTGGATTAAAACCTGACGACTGCCTGCTGGGAAATATGGACGTAAGCAATGCTGGATTAAATACAGTTTTCTAAACATAACTTTTGTTTTTGCAATAAAACTCCACAGGGTCCCTTCAACTAGACAGTAACATCTGTATTTTACATGCAACTAACAACTGTTTGATTATTTTCTCCATTAATTTCTTGATTTCTAAAATGTCAGAAGAAGATTTTCTGTGAGCTCAAGATGAAATAAATAAAATAAAGTAACTCATATTTGACATTTTTGTTCAAGAATAACTTGATTGATGAATCAATTCATAGTTAATAGTTTCTGATTAATTTCTGTTGATCGACTGATCAGTTTATCGACTTATCGCTGGACAACCTCACCTCATCATCTTCCTCCTCCTTCTCCTCCTCCTCCTCCTCCTCTTCGTCTGCAGACTCCTCCGACTTGTCCGACTGGTCCTCCTCCTTCTCTGATGGTCTGTCTTCTGTATCTGATCCCTCAGCCTCAGCTGAAGCGCCTGCCTTTTCATCTTCCTCATCGTCATCCTCGTCGCTGCTGGAGTCCATGACGATGGCTTTGGATTTGCTTCCTGTTTTGGACTTCTTGGGACTGGACGACGAGCTCCTGGGTTTGGGTTTGCTCTTCTTCTTGGTCTTGGCATTCGAGTCGTCGCCCGACAGTTTCTTCTTTGATTTCCTCTTTTTCTTCACGGGCAAACGCTGCCAAAGAAAAAAACAGCACTTTCAGTTTACACATGAAATGATGAGCTGCTTCCTGATCGAGAGGAAACCTCAAAGGTCTGAATTTCTTTCTTCAAAACGTACCTAGAGCAAAGAACGGAGTAAAAGTTTGTGGTTGATTTATATTTTCATTTCAAATAAATTTCAAAGTCTAATAATTCACTGTATATTGGAGAAATTGTCAATGTTTTTCTTTAAAAAGGACAAACCAGTCATGCTAAAATCATTATGTTAAACCTTTTAAGCATTTATCAGGCGACTCACTCATACCAGTGTTTCCCACACATACATTTTACTTGGATGGTCCGCCACAAGTATATTTGGCGACACATTTTAGCATTTTATTCATCCTTTATTTTTCCGAAGGAACAACGCCACAACATATTTTGAATGACCTCAACATATCGTTCATTCATGACATTTTGTAGAATAACTCACAGGGAGTGTCCTCAGCTCTGTCTCTGTACCGCAGTCATCTACGATCAACCCTGAACCAACTCAAGAGTATTTTAGACTTTTATAGACAGAAGGAGCAAAAGTGAAGGAGCCAAAAGTTCAATAAACATGGGGCATGAACCCCCAAATTTAATTTTTTTTAACTCAACTGCTTCTGTGGGGTCAGAGCGACAAAAGTATATCAAACTACAAACTGTTCTTGATTAAGAATATAACATAACTGGCGATCACATGATGAATTAGAGCCACTGAGGCGAGCTCACTGCTCACCTTCCCGCTGTTCTTCGGTGCGACGAGGAAAGTCAGGATCCTGTCGACCAGATCTGTGTGGGTTCCTTTCTTCTCCAGGTCCAAAACACCACAGACGACCTTCAGTTTGGTGTTGGTGAAATTTGAATTCCTACATTCAAACACAGAACAAAGGACAGTGCTTATTGTATTAAAAACATAGTGCTGCCATCTTTTTGGACCGATCTATAAAACTGGAGATGTAGATGGCAAAAACTTTATGTCCACCGTACAATGAACAAACATTGAGAGAGTTGCAGAATATAAATACCTCAGATAAACATTCAGATATCGTACAGTCTTCTCTCCAAATGACGACAATGATCGTTTTGTTTTCTTTATAGAAGTCGAGCTAACTTTCCAAAGGTTTGTAGTAAACAGGATGTAAAAGATGTCTCTCTCTCTTATGGATTACAGTGATGTGGTTTATATGCATGTATCTGCCTCCACTCTGCTTTTGATCATTCTGCTCTAAGCTTTATTACTAGTGATGCTCGTCTACGTTGCGTGGCTTTACACAGCTGCAGCAGTTTGACGTTATGAGCGCGACATCAGCGTGTTTGTTGTTCTTCTGTTTTTATTGGCTGCTCACAAAACAATTTTAAAGGTGCATACCACCACCTGCTGTGCGTAGATGCTGCACTTGTTAAGCCAGCAAAAGCTATATGACTTTGCTATAGTTTCATTATCTGCCGATAACCGATAATGTCAATTTTCCATTATCGGGACGATAATTTGTCTGTTCGATATATATTCTGCATCCCTGGTCATGATTTTTGAAAATCCAATTAATTAGGATACGTCAAATAGTTCATGTGACTGCGGTCTTGTCTGGGGGAAGGAAAAAAAAAAAAAAAAAAAACTTAAAACATGCAGCACGGTCTTTTCAACATGAGGCAGGTATATGCTAGTGACGCTATATGTTGGTGCCGCTATATGCTACAGCACATACAAACAGCAGATCTTAGAATAATCAAACAGTTCACAATGACTACTGAATACTTGCTGTTTTTTGTTTTGTTTTTTTTTTGCTTGAAATGAAAAATTTATACCATTTGGAGAATTTAAATCCATGATTATCAACCATTTAGACTCTGTTGTGCTTGTTTTTTGTATGTGGCATCTTCTATGATACGAACTGTATTTATATACTCGGTTTTATTTTTTGTATCTCTTAATATTTTGTATCTTTAATGCCATTTTATACGGTTACTCAACTTTGTAAATAAGGATCCTGTCCCACAGACCTTGTGCTCAGTTCAACCACAACACATTATCACACAGAACAGTGGATATTCACACAGAATAAACAATATCACATGAGTTCCAGCACATTCAGTTAAGTGCAAATCCACTTACATCTCACATTAATTGATGCAGATGAAAAGAAAGAGGAATCTGTAGCATGATGAAGTCCAGTAAGTCTAGTAAAAAGCAGTTTGAATCCTAAAACATCTTTAATTCATCTGACAAAATCATCTTAAAATGGGACGCCACTTCTATTTTTATCTTTTTTTCTTGATTAAAGAAGAAAAGTTAAACATTCTCCACTTCCTTCTCCCTGAGTCCACGTGATGATTGAATAGACAGTGTGTCGGCCGTAAACTTACTTGAGGAGTTTTTCTCGTTTTTTCGTGTACTGCTCGCTGTCCGCATCAAAAGCAAAGCCGTTAAACAGACGCAGGTTCTTCTTTATTGTTGCCATCTGATAAAACAAACAAACAATAATTTGACATAAATAGTTATTCTTCACTGCAAATGTTTATTTTTTTGTATTTAGTAGTTTTGTTCACAGCACAGAGTTCAAGAGAGAAACAACCTGTCAAGTTTTGAAAGGAACGATCTCTCCTCTCTGACGCCGTCTGCTCATGTTCAGTAATCTCAGTAAATCTCAGTAATAAGTGATGTAATAAAAAAGAAAATGTATTAAGTCAATCATTAAACTTCCCTCCCACTGACTGAACCTTCAGTCTCTGTCTCTATGTTGGCTCATTTTAAGTCATCCAGATGTTGGTACCTTTCCTGGTCTGTCGAACAGGATGGCGTGCAGAGGTTTCAGGTCAGCCGGCTTCATCTTGGTGATCTGGTGGCCGGTGCGAGGAATGTCACCCAATTTATCTCCGCTACCTGAAAATATAGAAAATTAAACAAGTGCCTGTTAGCTAATCTATCCAGCCATTGCTCAAACAAACAACAACCAAAACTGTGTCTGTCAAAGTCAAATATTTACCATCTCCAATCTTGAGCTTCTCCATTTGCTTCGGCGCCTGGAAATCGAGCCTCTCAACGCTCTTCTTTGCCCGCTTGCCCTCAATGATATCACCTGCAGCTGCGATGACAGGGAAAAATAAACCAACATTACTGGCTGCTCTTATACCACGACTGAGGAGTGGCTGAACAGTAAAACATCCTGTCCTCGGATGTGTAATTAAACACATGGGTAATTAATTAAATGTGTCAGAGTGGTGTTACATGTCTCACCACCAGAGACAGATTTCTTCAGCATCAGGTGTGATTTTAGTTGCTGACTGGAAGACTGAACAGAGGGAGTAAACCATCCTCTTTCCTTTACCAGATATTTTGGAGTTGCTCTTGTTCGGACTCGACTGGTCTTCCTGTGACGTCTCCTGCTGGTCCTCCACTTCTTCCTCTGACACGGCAGAGCTGTCCATCGCTTCCTCCGCCACCTCACTCATATCTGTGCAGCCTCTGTCCGTCCAGGTATCAGTTTATCCTAACAGGAGAAAGATGTTTATATCACTGTAGTCCCCCCCTGATGCTGGTCTGGTAATGAATGTGTTTCACACGCACAATCATAAATACACAAAATAATTCAAAAGCTACAGCAAGAGCGTTTACAGAGCCTTGTATCCAGTTATGAATTAAGAAACACTGATAACACTGATCTCACTCACGTGCAGAAATAAATCATTTCTGTGAATAGAAGTTTCTACTCTTTACATTTAAGCATCTGTATTAAATTTGCTGAATAACTGAACACATTTCTCCTCACACAATGCCACAGTTAGCAAGATGCTGGAGTTTTTCACTTTTATTTAAGGACCTGTATTGTTTTAACCCGTGGGACTGGTTGGATGCACATCTTGAGTGAGAGCATCAAGTAAAAGTTCCGTTCAGAAATCAATCAATCAATCAAAACCTGATTAGCGTTGCTTGACAAAATTCCACTCAACGTCCACTTAAAGCATATTTCCCTGGAGCCAGCATCAACAGATGTTAAATATGTTCTTTATTTTACGTAGTTTGGTGTATTAGACGTATGCCGAACGCTGATGTGTCTCTTAATAATCAGTTCTGACTAATAATTAGGCATTGTGAATACGTGTTTTTCCAAGTAGGAGCGTTTTACCATAAACTTGAGAGAATTATGAACGGTGTCTGGTGGCTTGGATAGAATTACCGTTAGTTCACACTAATAGCAGATGTTCACTACGGTCAATGGACTTCTATTGAGCAGAATCTACTCTTAAATTCAATTACAACTTATGTCTGTAGATGAAACGCGAGTCGCAGACCTGAGTCAGCTTCTCAGGAGACCGTCGGCTTACTATGTCCCGTACTCCACCTGTCCTCCATGCTGTTCAGTGTCTCCAGTCCTTCACAATAAACGTCCGTGCGGATTGGCGCGCTGTAACTTTGCATTACGCCGAACATTGTTAGCTGCTGCGCGTTCAGTTAGCCCCGCTATGATGCTCAGGGACTAACTACAACTTCCACAGGCCCGTCTGTGCCACCACTCGCTGTTTGTCCGTTACTTATCCGTTGTTAACTTTTTTCCCAGCGGAGTTTAAAAAGCAAACCAGGCGTAAATGTTTGCTAACACACAGCTAGCCACTGCTTGCTAACACTGACGTTAGCTACCATAATGTTAGTGACGTTCACTCACAGCGCGGTAATTAGAGAGAAATAACGGTGTGAACCATTTACAACTTCATGAAGCGATGCAACTAACTCGAGCTGAATGTCGGCACATATCCAAACGATCACTCCGTGACGTTAGCGGACTGGGCGCTAAAAGTTTTACCTTGTTATGAAGCAGAGCTGCGTCTCATCTGTCACTTTCTTGTTTTTAATTTCATGATGGCGGTTTCTCAGGGGGGCGGGGATTACTGCGGCGGCCGCTCCACTGATTGGACGAGGGACTGATGACGTTGTCCTTCTTCGTGTTGTTAATGGTGGCTCGAGCCCGTTAAGGCTGCATTACCGCCCCCTGGTGTTGCACTGTCGACATGGCGTTCAGGCGAAAATGGGTTGCACTATTTGGAGTCTGATAATAATAATAATAATAATAATAATAATAATAATAATAATAATAATAGGAAGAAGAAGAAGAAGAAGAAGAAGAATTTTACCAGAGTGAACTCATGTTACTAGTTTGCTTATTTAATCAGACTAATGTTTGCACACATGCTTTTATTTGATGTGTTTTTATTGTTTCTTCTATGGGAGACAATAACTTTAAGCTTTACATTAACCTTAGAGGGGCAGAGGACTACACAAATGTATTGGTAGATCAAACTGTGTGCAGTCACACATTGTGTTTGCCATCTGGAAAGATACACAGGAGCTCTTGGTGTGTGCAGGTGGGCAGAATTAAAACTATCTTGCATTAGAAAATGGAGAGTAGTAAAAGTATTAAAAGTAATAAATGGACTGAAACACTCAACAGCTCTCCATGATAAATGTTTACAATGTCATATAATTAAATCACAAGTTACACAAAAATAATATTGAGGAAATGCTGCAAAGTTGTTTACACACACCAAACTTTATTGTCATGTATCACCAGAGAAAGTTTAGCTGTGAGCTGAAGCTTCATGTATCATTGGTGTCCATCAGCAGGACACTCAGAGACGGGATCATTCTGAGTGCAACATGTTTGGAGGTAGTGTGGATCATGTAACTGGGTCACAAAGTTTCTGTTTTAAACTGACTTTGGCACAACCGGACAACTTTTGCTTGTTAGTGTTCAGATTGTAAAACTATGGCAGCAGTGCAACAACACAACAGTTAATTTACTCATCTTAAAGTTATATATAAGCTTCCACATTGATATTTCAATCATTTTTGATAAGATGAGGATTACAGACTGTGTCTCCTGCACACCTCTGATTATCAGACAGACTAACAATGTCCCAGCTGAACTGACCTGACCGGCTGAGGGATCATTATTCTGACGTACATGAATAACGAGATGTGGGGCAGCAGTGATGTGCAGCAGGAACATCTGGATGACAGGCTGACGTCTGGATGCTGCTGTAATTGCTGCTGGAGATGTGCAGCGCTGCTCAGACGCCCTCAGTGGTCAGCAGGCTGGGTCTACTTCAGTGAAGGAGCTGAGCACCTGCAGTCCTGTATGAAGTGGGATTAATGCCACAGAGAGCAAATCAGAAAACTCATCATGCAATTTTTCACTAATGGAAAAAATACATATTTCTGAGTTTGTATTTTTGTTTGTACTATTATTGTAAACTAAACTACACAGTGCCTTTTAATGCTCATTGGACAATAAAGCTGAAGGAGTAAGTCAGCTGGGGCTTTAGGAAATTATACTGGGCATATTTTTATTTATTTTTCTGCTTTTTATTCATCAAATAATTAAATGATTGATTGATAAAATAACATACAGGTTAATGACCGATGAACATAATGAGTAGTAGTGGCAGCAGCACGGACACACTCTGGTCTTTATTAATAAAATGACCCAAAAACCTCAGAAACACACACTGAACAGATGATTTGGACCTGAGGACTGTGGGCAACAGATGTTCTAGTATTAGCAGGTGACAGGACAGAGGGGGAGTCACACCCAGATACTGAGCTGGTTTGTTGTCAGACTCCATGTTGAGCAGATCAGAGGGGGGAAGACAGGAAGACAGGTGAGTGTTACAAATAACGATTAGTCTTACTATTGATTAATCTGCTAATGTGTGTGTGTGTGTGTGTGTGTGTGTGTGTGTGTGTGTGTGTCCAGTGTAACTCGTTCAGCTCTCAGACATAACGAGTAACACATGAATGAATTTCACTGGGAGTATTCAGTGTCTGAACCTGAGCCTGTTGTGTTTGTGTTTTTATGATGGTGCGGATAAGGAAGGTCACGGCAATATCCCAGACTCCCTTACAAATTGACTGATTTTAAGAGTTGCTGCATCACGAGGAGAAACTCAATCAACTTTGTGAACCGGCTATGACACATTTTAACTCATTGATACCTCCTTGTGAATTCGGCACTGAGTACAATACATGAAGATGTTTCTTTCCTTGTAAAAAGTGTCAGTTTCTTCGCGGCATCGCTGTGAAAGCCTGTTACTTCTTCGCCGGACTCCCTTTAAAAAACGCTCAATTTTAAAACTTGTTGCGTTAGGAGAAACTGTACAACCGCTGTGAGACGCTGTCGACAACACAAGCTTAACTATGTTGGCCTACTTGTTCATTCGGCAGCTGTTTCACATGATTTTTTTTTCTTTGTGGAAAGAACGTATCCGTTTGTGCTAATTACGCAGGTGTAGCCCTACATATGGTCATATATGCGCCATTATCTTATTTATATCTATTTCAGTCCTAACGTTGGTTTGAGCTACTTTCCTTAGAGACCCACACAAAACTCATATTATAACTTGATGATGATGATGATGGATTTTATTTAAAAATAAAACAAAAAGTGTGATGATCTTTTGACCTTCAGTCCTGTGAAAGTGTCTGTTGGGACAGAAAACCATCATATTTAGTTTGTAGGGGACAGAAAGAGGAATATGACCTGTATGTCCAGGTAATGTGTCTGTTGAGAACGGTCACATATAAGTTTATAAAATAATTTATCAGATGATTACAGTTTGATTTGAAGCGTCCTTACTGAGTGTTAACAGCTCATGTATCAGTCAGCAGAACTGATATTGGGTGCTGGTTAACCCACTGTTATTTTAGCTCAGGTCATTGACCTGATTTTAACACTTTTGAGTGTGTATAGTGTATAAACTGTGTGTTTGTATGTAACTCATATAGGACTCATCACACAGTCATGGTGGTTCCACCTGCCACATACATCACAGCCAATCTAAGAATTTGAAATGCTCATCGAAGTTTAATATTGTTAACACTTAAATAATTTCTTAAATAATTTTCATTGTTCTGACATAACTTTTGAGTCACTGTGGGCATTACTGCTACTATACTTGTTGTTTTAAACCAACTCATGTTGAAGAATGAAAAATAAATGAACCTTGAACCTTGTAACCAGCTGGAGTAACGTGCACGAGGACAAACAGTTTCTCCAGCTGCTTCCAGGTCTTTGAACAGCTCCCTCTGTTGATGCAATGCTCGTCGTCTTTCTTCACAAGTGAAATGGCACATTTGTCATTTCAGAGAGAGTAAAGTACCCAAAAAAAGTTATCCTTTAACACCAGTACCCGATCCCAGGGTTATTGATCCAGATGTGAAAGGTACCCAACCCTAGTCGTGCTGCTTCAAATATGCCAACAGAAATTTGTGTTCACCATCCTGACAAAGGTCTCCCGGCCTCATCGAAGGAAAAGAGCGCCAGGGAGTTCTTCTGACCTCCATCAACTTGAACCAGGACCAATTCCAGCTGGAGACCAAAGTCTTCAAAGCACAATCAGGAAACGTAGCTCAGGTAGTGGTCAATCCTAAAGTAAAGTTTCCTGTCAACGGTAACTGTTACCAGGGACACTGAGGTTCAGAGTTCCTGAACCAGAACCGCAGAAGAACCTCCTGATCATTTATCCAGGCTGTTCTGGTCTATTTCAGATTTTTTTCTCTCAGTTTTGGTCTGTGAAATGACTCCAAACACTACAGTCCTCATAACTCTCAGCATGCATTGATGTGGAAACAACTCTGTGACATCCCTGTTGCATAAACCCTCAGTCCATCCAGCCTATCAGGGTCTGTCTCCATCTTGCCTTTATGTTTGTTGTCTCTGTCTTGTTCTCATCTCTGCAGCTCTTGTTGGAGGAGGCGAAGGAGACAAAGTATAACTATTATGCTCAAGCCATCCAGAGAGCGAGGCGTAAACACATCGCTGTCTGCAAGTTTGTCAAGATGAGTGCAGAAGGTAAGACTGTCATCCATAAGTGGGTTAACGAAGCACCACAGTTGGTTTGCTCAGCAACTACTAAAGGTTATGCTAAGGTGCTAGCCTCTTCACATCCTGTAATACCTGCAGGGTCCATGTGCCTTTGGTTGGTACAGAATGGTGGTTTCCGCTTCGGGTTTCCAGAGTAACAACTCCACGGGTCGGGCAGTGGTAATGGAGGCTTCAGGAGTGAATGAAGGGGTGCTACTTGGTAATTTGTTGGTGTCAACATCTTATGTGTGGATGCAAGCAGGAGAAATAATGGTCCCTGTTGTTAATCTTGGTCATGCAAATGTGTGCTTGAACCTATGCAGTTGCGCGAAACAGAGGCGGTGACCGGGGGTGTTATCCCTGTAGCTTTCCAGGAAGTAGGGCCACAGGAAGTGGAAGCATCAGAGTGCATGTGGAGGCCACAGTGGAGCAGCAATCAGCAGGGGTACCCAAGTTTCCATTTGACATTAACTGTCGTCATATAGATGAGCAGCAGGTAGCTTAGGTTAACAATTTGTTGAATGAGAATGCAGATGTGTCTGCAGGGAGTGATAGTGAGTTGGGCTGCACCGAAGTCATACACCATGACACCACACCGCAGTTAAGCGGTGTCATCGTAGAATCCCTCTAAGTCAGGATGAGGAGGTTAAAACACATATAATGCTGGAAGTTATTAGGGGGAGCTGCAGCCTGTGCTCCTCGCCTTTTGTGATTGAGGATGTCTGTGGATTATTGCCATCTTCATCAATATGACAACACATGTGCAGCATTTAGGAAATGTACTGCAAATACACACAACACAACCAAATATCCAGCAGTGGCCCAAAACACTCCCATTAGAAAAATGTGCAAATACAAAAATGCACAAACCCCAAAAACATATGCAACAGAAAAAAATATTGCATCTTGTCGAAGTCCTGGAGCACATGCACTATGGGTCTGCTCACCAGGGAGTATAGAGGACATTTCAGATGGTGTGAGAGGGCTGCTACTGGTCGGGGGTATACTCAGAGACAGATGTGTTGCTGAAAGTTTGAACGTTGCATTTTGAGTTGACTTGATTGTCAACTACAACTTGTACAGAGGCACACAAATGCACACAGGGTTTTTTTTTGTATTGCTTGCTTTAATGTTGTTCATGAAATAATAACCTTCTCATTTTCTTTCTCTTCCAGCAGATAGTGGTCTGCAGGAGGTTTTAGATGAACATAAGATCAGTCTAAGGAGGAGATGTGAACGTGTGGCTGAAGGAACTGATGAAAAAGGAAGTGGAACCCTCCTCAACAGGATCTACACTGAGCTCTACATCACAGAGGGACAGAGTGAAGAGGTTAATACCCAACATGAGGTGAGGCAGCTAGAGACAGCTTCCAAGAAGACCTTCAATGAAACTCCAATCAAGTGCTGCGACATCTTTAAAGCCTTACCTGGCCAACAGAGACACATCAGAGTCGTTTTGACAAACGGCGTCGCTGGAGTTGGAAAAACCTTCTCAGTGCAGAAGTTCACTCTGGACTGGGCAGAGGGCTCCGAAAACCAAGATGTCAGTCTGCTGGTTCTGCTCTCGTTCAGGGAGCTGAACCTGATCAGAGATGAGCAGTACAGTCTTCTCAGGCTGCTCCATGTTTTCCATCCAACATTACAGAAGGTGACAGCAGAGAAGCTCGCTGTCTGTAAACTTCTGTTCATCTTTGACGGCCTGGATGAAAGCAGACTTTCACTGGATTTCAAGAACCATGAGGTCGTGTCTGATGTCACACAGAAGTCATCAGTCAGCGTGCTGCTGACAAACCTCATCGAGGGGAAGCTGCTTCCCTCGGCTCTCGTCTGGGTAACTTCCAGACCTGCAGCGGCCAATCAGATCCCTCCTTCACGTGTCGACAGGGTAACAGAAGTACGAGGCTTCACTGACGCCCAGAAGGAGGAGTACTTCAGGAGGAGGTTCAGTGATGAATATCTGTCCAGCAGAATCATCTCACACATCAAGACCTCTGGGAGTCTCCGAATCATGTGTCTGATCCCAGTCTTCTGCTGGATCACTGCTACAGTTCTGGAGCACATGTTGACTACAGACCAGAGAGGAGAGCTGCCCAAGACCCTGACTGACATGTACTCACACTTCCTGCTGGTTCAGACAAAGAGGAAGAAGCAGAAGTACGATGAGGGACATGAGACGAGTCCACAGGAGCTGACGGAGGCTGACAGGGAAGTTCTTCTGAAGCTGGGGAGGCTGGCGTTTGAACATCTGGAGGAAGGAAACATCATGTTCTACCAAGAAGACCTGGAGCGCTGTGGTCTTCATGTCACAGAGGCCTCGGTGTACTCAGGAGTTTGTACAGAGATCTTCAGAAGAGAGAGTGTGATCTTCCAGAAAACAGTCTACTGCTTTGTTCATCTGAGCGTTCAGGAGTTTCTGGCTGCAGTCTACATGTTCCACTGTTACACCAACAGGAACACAGAGGTACTGAAGGACTTCCTGGGGAAAAAGTGGGGCCGTGTCCTTACTGATTATCCCGACTTGGATGACTTCTTGACGGGAGCCACAGAGAAATCCCTTGAAAGTAAAAATGGCCACCTGGACCTGTTTGTTCGCTTCCTTCATGGCCTCTCTCTGGAGTCCAACCAGAGACTCTTAGGAGGCCTGCTGGGTCAGACAAACAACAGTCCAGAAATCATCCAGAGAGCCATCAACAACCTGAAGGAGAAGAGCATGTACGATATCTCTCCTGACAGAAGCATCAACATCTTCCACTGTCTGACGGAGATGAACGACCACTCAGTCCATCAGCGCATCCAAGAGTTCCTGAAGTCAGAGAACAGATCAGAGAAGAGACTCTCTGAGATCCACTGCTCAGCTCTGGCCTACATGCTGCAGATGTCAGAGGAGGTTCTGGAGGAGTTTGACCTGAAGAAGTACAACACATCAAGGGAGGGACGACAGAGACTGATTCCAGCTGTGAGGAACTGCAGAAAGGCTCTGTAAGTCCAGATGTGAATGATTTTATAAACCAGGTTAGATTATTCATTTAGTTCTTAAACACAGTGGTCCAAAAATGTTGATGTTTCAGTTGGTTTTGCTGTCAAGTAAATTCACACATATTGTAGTTATTTCTGATAATTGTTACATTTTACAGTTTTTTTTTAAATTTTTCTTCGACATGCAAACAAAAACAAAACAAATGAAGGACTTAACAGTTGTGGTTGAAATTTAATCATAGCGGCATTTTATCACAACATATAGCAATATTTTATGTTAGTCAATGAATGCAGTCAGTAATTATTACTTGAGTAGGTTCTGCAAGGTGTCCTATGCAATCATACATACAGGTAATATAAGTTAAAATATAATTTAGATATTTTTTTTAAAATGGATAAACTTGACTGTCATCTTATCTGCTTATTTCTCTGATATTTAACAGGACTACCATTCATCACTTACAGCAAGTAGTTTTTGTTACTTCTGCCCTGAAAAAACAAAGATCACACCTACTCAGCAAGTCCCGCCCTTCTATGCCTCTAATTGGTTGCCTTCATTGGTCAAATTTAGGTATGAATATGACTGAGTCAAACTCACAGTTTGAATCAAGCATAGTCTATATTTTGTCTACCTCGGGTGTGTAGAAAAAAGTGGCAGCTCCAATACAAAGGTTTATGATCTCTAGTTTCCCTGTAAATGCACCAACCTCTTCAGCATCCTGCCCGGCCTGCTGCAGTGTCACTCTGGGTTACTCTCTCTCACAACTGAAGAGGTTGGTGTGCAAACTATAGCTCACAATCTGCTAATCAGCTCCGCCACTGAATGTTTCCTTTACCAACCAACAACAAGAAAGACATTGATACAATACAGTACCACCAGACATCCGTATACAATTATGAAATAGCACGCTAGCTAATTATTGTCTCAAACAGTGAGATAAGGATAGTTGAAGTACTGATGTGACAAGCAAATGTTAATCATAACAGCATATGTCACACTGTTTTGTCATCAAATGTGTAAAGTAATTATCTGTTGTCATTCACATCGTCGTTTGAAATACATGTGTCATAACAGACTTTCTGACTCAGGACTCTCAGAGACTCATTTTGATGTTGTGGCCTCAGCTTTAAAGTCCAACCCCTCCCATCTGAGAGAGCTGGACCTGAGTCAAAACAACCTGATGGATTCAGGAGTGAAGCTGCTGTCTCGTGGACTGCAGAGTCCACACTGTAGACTGGAGACTCTGAGGTAAGATCACAGACTCTAGCTTACATAGTTGGGTTAGGAAGGAACCTTTTCACCTTCAGTATCTACATGAATAAGTGTGTGAATGTGTGACATTTGGGTGATGTCTGTAAAAGTTTGACATAGTAGCCCTTTTCAGACAGAGACTCTGCATTATCACTGCAACGAAGGCTTGCCTTTACGCTGCCTTTGTTAGTTCACACTGAACCAAGCAGTGCCGGCATCAAGCTGCTCCAATGTGTCATTTGGAATGTGACTGTGGCTTATGATTATCCACAATAACAAGATGACAAAGTAAACCAATACATTTTCGGGAAAAGCTGATTGATTGGGGTGGCTGTGGCTCAGGAGGTTGCGTGGGTCCTCCACTAATCCAGGTGTCAGAGGTTCAATCCCTGGCTCCAGCTGCATGTCAAAGTGTTGGATAGAGACTAAACCCCAAATACTGAGACCTGATGGCTGTTACATCAGTTTGTCAGTGTGTGTGTGTGAATGGCTGAGCATAGAAATATCATGTATCACTTTTGATGAGCAGGTCGGCAGGATGCTACGTCCATAGACTGGAAAGTCCACTTACCATTAGGACATAGTAATGTTGAACTGCAAATTTATCACATCAACAGATACAATGAATGGATGTTTATCTACATCATTTTTTCTTTATTCAGACTGAAATACTGCAGGTTTTCAAAGAGCAGCTGTGCTTCTCTGGCCTCAGCTCTGAAGTCCCACCCCTCCCATCTGAGAGAGCTGGAGCTGAGTGGAAATCTGCTGCAAGATGTAGGAGTGAAGCTGCTGTGTGATTATCTGCAGAGTCCATGCTGCAGACTGAAGACTCTGGGGTCAGACACCACTATTGACTTTTGTGCTAAAATTAAACTTGAGATATCTTAATGCTAAAGTCTATAAGGCTATGTTCAATTTACCAGCCCAAATCTGTTTTGTGGCACATCCAGATTGTATCCAAATTGATTTTAAGAAGTCTGGACAGCAAACCACATGAAATGCAATTTTTGCTAATGCAATTCAAATCACATTTGGAGGTGATTTGAAATTGGATTTCTGCAGATGTGTGATGCTGCATTCCATTGCAAGTCGGAAGTTGGTATTTCCAAGTTGGTGTTCTTAACCTCCAATCTAAATGTGTCTCGGTGCGTTTGCTTGGGAAAACATAGACGCCCCCAGCAAATGGATGTTTGTATAGAAAGACTGTGATTTTTGCAAGCAACCACAGCAACTGATTTAACAATTTAGGGCACTTAGAGCTTCCAACTTGGAATTCTGACTTGGATAACTGTTGTGCAATGGAGGTGCAATGGAGTGCAGCAACAGTCTGGATACTGTGGACAGTCATTTTGGATTTCAAAGTGTCTTTTGCTTCACTTGCAGGCGAAAAGCCGCTATGAGTAGAGCTGTGTTGCTACTAGCAGCTTCTGTGTTTGAAAACTGTGTCATCAGCATACAGTGCTGCTGACACATACATCGTTGCCACAGCAACCATGCGCATATGGTGGTGATGTCTGGACACAAAAATCTGACCTGATCCTTTGCAAATCAGATCTTTCAGATATTTGTTTCAGAACAAATATATTTAAAACCTTCATTTAAGTAAAAGTAATGCTGGATAGGATAGTTCACTCTGAACCCCTTAAAGACTTTTAAATTCATTTTTCAATCATGTTTTTTTTTAAATAACTAACATTAAAAAAATATAAATACAAAACATTAAATATCTCTATTTCATCTCACCATAAATACATTCAGGAGTAGTCCTTTTTATGAAGCTGTATGATGCCTATAGTGACTGAATTGTTCAAACTGAAAATGTTTTATATTGAGCAACACATAAGACCCGAAAACATCTGACTAGATTATAAATTGATTTTCATCTACACCATTTATCCTTTATTCAGATTGAGTCACTGCAGTTTGTCAGAGATCAGCTGCGCTTCTCTGGCCTCAGCTCTGAAGTCCAACCCGTCCCACCTGAGAAAGCTCGAACTGAGTGGAAACAAGCTGCAGGATTCAGGAGTGAAGCTGCTGTGTGAATTTCTGCAGAGACCACAATGTAGACTGGAGACTCTGAGGTCAGACACTATTTTAACTTCAGTGCTGAGATGAATATGATGTGAAAGTTGTGGTGTCACTAGAAGTGGGTGATATGACCTAAAATTTACAGTATATTACAGTTTTTCCTTTTTGTTTCTTGTTTTTTTGTGGTGACGGTAGTTATGTTCTGGTTATAGCCAGTTTGTGCTGTTCTTTGAAGGGAGTAGTATACACCATTGTAAGAGATCTTTAGTTTTGTGGCAATTTCTCACGTGGAATAGCCTTTATTTCTCAGAAAAGAACAGACTGATGAGCTTCAGAAGAAATTCTTGCCGTTTTGAGACCAAAATCAAACCCTCAAATACCGATGCTTCATATACTCAACTGGTCTACAAGCCCAATTTTATTGCTTCTTTAATCAGCACAACAGTTTTCGCTTAAGGTAACAAAATGTGCCATTGGACCACAAGAGTAATGGTTGCTGAAAATGGTCCTCTGTACACATATGAAGATATTCCATTAAAAATCAACCATTTCTAGCTAAAACAATCGTTTACCACATTAATAATTAATGAATTTTAGATCAATCTAATGCTGTCTAATTTAAAAAAGAAAATTCTTTCAAAAACAGGGAAATTTCTAAGTGATACCAAACTGTTGAGCGGTAGTGTAAATTCCAAACATGTTTAAGACATCTAAAACCTGAACAGTTATAATAAATTGATTTCTTATCTACATAATTTATTCTTTATTCAGATTGAGCAGCTTCAGTTTGTCAGAGATCAGATAAAGATACATTTTCTTTGTTATGAATGATGAATGTAAGACGTGGTTAATGATAAAACATGGGTCTGTTTTCGTCAGACCATGACTGTTTTTTAAATCAAATCAGAATTCAATTAATGAAATCACTTTAAAATGCATCAATCTATTTGTCAATTCACATTCATTTTTCATCACCTCCATTTTTAATCAATTGATTTTTTTCTTCCACCTCTCATACAAGTCTACAGGTCAAGCGATATGTCTCATTTCTGTTTGATAAATTAATTTTTCTACTTAGTGCATCATGCTAACTTTGTGGAGACAAACATGGGATCATATCAGGCTGTGGGCATAGTGGAAGCCTAAATATTTTTCTCTCCCTTCAACTGCAAGTTTACAAATAATAACATTATTTGCAGGTATGGGAGAGAGATGAGAATTATTGATGTATGTCAAAAAGTGAGATAAGGTTAGTTGAAGTACTGATGTGAGGAGCAAATGTTAATCAAAACAGCATACGTCACACTGTTTTGTCATCAAATGCATGAAGTAATTATAATCTGTTTTCATTCACATCGTCATTTGTAATGCATGTGTCATGACAGGCTTTCTACCTCTGGACTCTCAGAGACTCACTTTGATGTCGTGGCCTCAGCTCTGAAGTCCAACCCGTCACATCTGAGAGCAGAAGCTCAGTCCAACCCGTCACATCTGAGAGCAGAAGCTCAGTCCTCCTCCAGGTCTCATCTATAACAATTCAGTCTGATCTGTTCTGGAACCGTCTTTAATAACAGTCAATCACATGTAGCTGCTCATCAATCAATCGATTTGGTTTCCGTTAGTTTCATTGTGTTTTCCAAAAATAAAACGATATATACATGTATATTTTTCCTCTACATTTTTTATTCTTTATTTAGACTGAGTGACTGCAGTTTGTCAGAGATCAGCTGTGCTTCTCTGGCCTCAGCTCTGAAGTCCAACCCCTCCCATCTGAGAGAGCTGGAGCTGAGTGGAAACAAGCTGCAGGACTCAGGAGTGAAGCTGCTGTGTGAATTTCTGCAGAGACCACAATGTAGACTGGAGACTCTGAGGTCAGACACCATTTTAACTTCAGTGCTGAGATGAATATGATGTGAAAGTTGTGGTGTCACTAGGAGTGGGTGATATGACCTAAAATTTACAGTATATTAGTTTTTCTTTTTTCTTTTTTTGTGGTGACGGTATTACATCACAGTAAGAATCAATCTTTAGCTTTTGCCAAAGAATCCTTCATTTGCATCACTTGCAGACTTTTGTCCTTTTAGCTGTCAGTTAGTCTGTATAATCTGATGGTCTACTGGTTGGAATGGTTTAATGGGTTTGAATTCTTACGTACCATACATTCACTACTCCCATAACAGCTTAATAGGGTTGAGATCTGGTGACTGCTTCTATGCTAAATAGTTCTTTATAGCTTGGAGCATTGCTTTGGTTCATTATCCACTATCCAAGTGCATTTTGCGACCATTTTTTGAGTCATAACTAAGAGCAACAGTGCGACTTGCAAATAAGCCCCCAATGATTTTCTTTTCGAAATCATAATTGTATATCATAACCAGCAGCTGGTAAAGGTTTTTCATCACCACTACAGCAATGAAAAAAATCACAAAAGATAACAAAAGAATCATCTCATCCATTTTCAGATTGAGTCGCTGCAGTTTGTCAGAGATCAGCTGTGCCTCTCTGGCCTCAGCTGTGAAGTCCAACCGTTCCTATCTGAGAGAGCTGGACCTGACCTACAACAAGCTGAAGGATTCAGGAGTGAAGCTGCTGTCTGATCTTGTGAAGAGTCCACACTGTAGATTGGAGACTCTCAAGTCAGTAATGGGTTTAATTCAGTCCATGCTGCTTAAGCAATATTAAACTTAAAGGCAGGCTAATGCAATACCCATGTTGGGGTATCCCTCCACTTCTACCTTCAAGCTGACTGTGTGAAAGAGTGAAAATACAGATTTTTTAATTTCCTGTTATGTTTTCTTGGATCTAGTTATTCACACTAATGGCTCAGAACATAAATGTCACAGTCAATTGTGCTGCAGATGTGATGTAATCCTAAATATTTTATGAGTCAGCTTTTGTCAGGACTTGAATAAACAATTATTCATCCTTAATATCATCCTTTACGTTTGGATTTGTTTTAATCCCTACAGGATCAACGACAAGGTGATCAAAGCTGAGAAGTTATTTGGTAAGTATTGGAAAACTGTCCCCATTAATCAAGCTATCGTATATTAAAATCTGATCATAAAGTGATCAGATTGATGTCACATTTGTTGGACAAATATTCAATAATTTGGTTTAATGTTTATCAAGTTTTCATTATTGTTACTTCTTCTCTGCATCAGATGACTCTGCTGTCGAACTGGTTGTGAAAGACAACCTGCCAGAGGAAGGCATAAAGGTGAAAAAGAAAAAAGAAAGCAAGGGAGGGAGATGAAAGAGACAAAGGCTACACGAGGAGATCGAGAATCTTTCATTATGAATCATTAATGACTTAACATGTAAAAACCACTGTAAAAAATTTAATGTATCACAACTGCAAACACAAAGTACACTTTAAGTATTTTTCATTTGAATCATCGTCATGTACTGTTGTTTCCACTCTTTTTTGACAACAAGTATGTTTTTACTCAAAGCAACAACGAAACAAAGCAGTTGTTGCAGGATAAGTACTTTGTTAAACACTGCAACAACCTGACTAACTTTGTGCATTTCTGATTCCAGGCTCCTTTATCCTTCTCACCTGAACATGTAACGTACAATAATGAATCTGAATACAGGTAATCTCTACAATGACAAAACATGTCTCCAACTTCTTTCATTATTCACCATTTCAAGTCAAAATACTTACATTACAAATGATATCATCTTAACAATCGGAGAGAAAAGTTGAATCTTTAAAAAAACATGAACATACAGTACATTTCAGAATATCTGTGTATCTAGTTTGTCCCCCTTTTGCTTTAATGACAGCATATCAGAATATCTAATATATATGAATTTGGCCCTGCTGTGTCCTTGTCCTTCAGGTTCAGGTGTCCTGGTCCAGGTGTGTTCCAGTGTTATTTGACTGGACTGGTGTTCGACATGGCTCAGGAGGCGGAGCTGCTGTACAGGATTGTCCAATGGGATGAGGATCTCCTTCAATCAGCTGGCAAGATGGCTGCAGGGCTGCTGTTCAATATCAAGTGTTCTGAGGACGCTCTCTGTCAGCTCCACCTCCCCCACTGTGAAACAAAGGATGGTAAAGACGTGGCGTTCAAAGATTATATTAATGCCATTTTTTGTTCCTAAAATAAGCTGCACAGGCAACATGCAAAAAAAATGAAATTTGTGCATCACATCCAGACAGCTCACAGGTATGACAGGAAAATAACAATACATCTAAAGTTATAATTAAAGAATAAAAGCCAACTGTCCGTGTTATTGACAATAGATACATTTTAACTCTCAGACGTCACATGGTCAGAAAGGAATCGGGTGAAAATCAACCTGTTAATGGCTCTTTGCTTTCACAGCTTTGTTTGTTGATAACGGGTTGTCCGTCATCCATATCGCTGATGGTGGGATGAGCATCTTGGAGCCACTGGAGATTACAGAGACTCATGTGGTTGTGAAGGTCCCTCACTTATCTGACTTTGGTCTGGTATGGGATGCTGTTAAAAGGTTCCTCAACATCACGCTGCCAGTAAACGGTCAAGTCCTGCTGTTCATCCGACCCCCAGAAACATGGCCTCGCGTGCTCTATGTATTTGTGCTGCAGGAAAACATCCCTGTGAATCAGGTAAACCTATTTCTCATTAATGCTTAGCATCAGCATAAACTTATGATTTAAGCCACCGCTGTTTCCAGAAAGATGATTGAGGTCAGTCACACTTCACTCCTTTTTATTAAGGGTAATTTGTGATACTTTCACCTTAGTGATCAATATAATCTCAATACTTATTTACCTCTTTACAAACTTCCTGATATGGATCACCCTGCTGAAAAGCTACATTTCTCACGTTCCCTTTTTAATAACTGCAAAAATGTATTAGGATGTTTTTGTGTACCACCTAATATCCAAGAGTCAAAACTCCTGGACAGGGTCTTGACTTGACTGTCTGATTATAAAACACAATAATAAAAATGTCCCGTTGCTGAAGGTTGCTGCCAAACAAGGTGATGCTGAGTACATCAGGATCCCTGCTGAGTGTCATCTCTGCGTTGGTCAGAGGTACAGTGTCCACTGTGAACCTCAGGGCTTCACAATACAGCCTGAGGTGAATCAACTCACTTTTACACTTATAATGGTCATAAACACTATTGTTATGAATGATATTCTGGCTGCATGTTGAAAATATATTCACAGTAAGGGAAGTATTAAATGACACATTGCTACTGGTTTTCCAGATTGCACAATTTCGATCAAAGTATGGACCAAATTTCCATCCAACATTTGAAGTTATCTTGACTACGATCCCAGAGAAACTAACTTTGATGGTCCAGGACCAAGAGAGGACAGAAGTCTGGAAACGTGAGCTGTACCTGGCAGGTAAAGGCTTCCCCCTCTTACAGCAGCACTCCATCTGAATAGAATAGAATAAAAGAGGATAAAACACATTTGCTCCGTCTCATGTCGTTCTTTATTTAGCTTACATGTTATTCTCAATCCACCGCTGGGAATGTTGACACCTGATCAGTTTGCCTTGAGGAT
The DNA here is from genome assembly GCF_965226575.1 of Pagrus pagrus. Classification (NCBI taxonomy): domain Eukaryota; kingdom Metazoa; phylum Chordata; class Actinopteri; order Spariformes; family Sparidae; genus Pagrus; species Pagrus pagrus. Next base: position 1,502,623 of record NC_140191.1, read on the forward strand.
CAGTAGATGGATTTCTGGCTGGTCAGCTGTGTATTAGTTTGAGCAGTTCTAAGACAGTGAGCTTGTCTTTTATATCAAAACAGTTTTTTACATATTGTAGCTAAAATTGTGGTCTTTTCACTGTAGAAGCGACAGAGCCAGCTGTCTGCATCTTCCAGCCATCGGTGGATCCCTCGTCATCCCTTAGTTCTTCTTACTTTTCCCGTTCATAGTAGACTTGCACAAAGTAATGCTGTTACACCTGAGGGAATGAAGAAGTGCCAGTCTTAGGGAACAAGAGATTTCCTGTGATATACTGTAAGGAACAAGGGAGTGCAGGTGTTACACTGAAGGGAACAAGGGAGTGTTGATGTTACACAGTAGGGAACAAGAGATTGGTGGTGTTAATCAATAGGGAACAAGGGAGTGCAGATGTAACACTGTAGGGAACAAGAGATTGCTTGTGCTACCCAGTAGGGAACAATGGTGTGCGGGTGATAGCACTGTTGGGAATGAGGGATTGCCAGTGTAACACTATATGGAACAAGAGACTGATAGTGCTTGACTGAAGGGAACATGAGATTGCAGGTGTCATATCGTAGGGAACAAGAGTTTGCTGGTGATTGACTGTAGGGAACAAAAGATTGTTCGTGTTGCACCGTAGGGAACAAGAGTTCGCTGGAGGAAATGAAAACAACGTAAACAAACTGGCGCTGTAGCCAACATTGGCAGAGCAGACAAAAACACAACAGTTAATTTTAGGTCAACTTTAAAGTTTAAAGTTAAGAGATATGTATTTGAAAGTGTTGGTTATTAAACTAAAGTCTTTTCCTTGGCTGTCCTTCAGGTCCAAGAAGGGAACTTCAACAAAGGAATGTCTCAGAAGAGGACAGCGTCCCAGCTGACGACAGTGTCCCAGCAGAGGACAGGCTGCTCTTGGTTCGGAGCAAGTTTGTCAAAAGAGTGTCCGAACCTGTTCTGAACCAGCTCCTGGATAAACTTCTGGAAGGTCATGTCATAAATGATGAGGAAATGCAGTCAGCCACAACAAAAACCAGAGCAGTCAAAGCACGAGACGTGATTGACATTGTGCGAAGAAAGGGAACTGAAGCCAGCTCAGTTCTGATCGCCGCCCTCTGTGACGTGGATCCGTGCCTCTCCAGAGTGCTGAACTTACGCTGACGCAAACACAAACAAAAGATGACAAAGCTCTGTTATCAAAGTCAGTGTTTTTAATGAGCGGACTCTCACTCTGACTCAACCCGTACAGTTCTCAACAGTTCAGAAAGTTCACACTCAGATGATGAAGATGTTTGGCTCATCAAACAGGTCCAGTCCTACAGTCAGGACGGTTTTTGTATTTAAACTTGTAAATAAAACGTAACGACAACAGTGGCCGTTCGTCTTTTACTGGTTCAAACCGGTTCCTTCTGATGCATTTTGTTCTCAAACCCTTTCAAGTATGCAGACAACTGATAGTTCCCCTCATATATCTGTCTAACATGTGATTGTGACACAGTGCACATTAATGTGCTGCTGTAATGTGCATTATTAAGAGTTCAGTTTGATCTCAGCCCAAAGCAGAAGCACAACCTGGAGGGGAGCCGGGTTCAACTAAGATCTGACAGAAGCACCTTTAAAACACATTTACACAAATTCATCATGCAGTCAAATCACAAATGAGGAGAGGAGGATGAAACGGTCACAGTGTTGTTCTTTGCTTCAGCCACTAGATGGAGACAGCTTCACAGAGACGATGCAGCTGCAGCGTCAGGCAGAAAAACAAGAGTGAAGATATGAAAATCAACTTCAGGTAATTAAGAAGACAATTTAACAATTAAGTTGACATTTCTCACAATTTTCAGCATCTTTACAAACCAAATAATCAACAACACTTTGGTTAACTGAGGAGATAATCAGCAGGTTAGTACTTAATAAAAAGGGTCATGTCTGATACAAAACACTTAACAATGAGTTTCAACTGTAAAATCCTGATCTACATTAACGACTGAGTCTCAATCCTCTAATGAGATCATATACGTCACAGGGCATTTTACTGACCGCTCTACTGTTTACTTTTGATTCTTCAAGTACATTTTCATGATTATAGTTAAATACTTTAACCTAAGTTATACTTTTAATGCAGGACTCTTACTTGAGTATTTTTATAGTATTAATGCTTTTACTTGAAGGAAGACTATAGAGCTTTGTCAGTTGATTACTTACATTAATACAATTATTTTTTTGTATTACAAGTTTTGTGAAAGTTGATGTTACCGACTGTAACTGAACGCTACAAAATGACGGTAGAGACAATATATTCAAAGGTTCATGTACAGTTGGTTACACAATATAACTGACATGCACAACAAGACGCAAATGGGTTTTACCGTTAAGCTAAAGTACTCTAACGCGTTACTTTTCTCAGTAGATAACGTAACGAGTTACTTTTAAAAGTAACGTTACCCAACACTGGTCGTATGCGCTTTTTGATGTAGTCTCTAAAGGTCGACTTTAATCTTTAAATGTCAACTTTATTCTCCACATTTCGACTTTTTTCTTGGTGTGCATCATTAAAAAAAACATAAAACTTCCCCCCCTTTTTATTCTCACCCCTGTTCCTCATACTCTGCCATAGATTTTCACCTGTAGTGTCTCCACTTAATTAAAGGGTTACTCCTCCTCCTCCACCACTGGACCCTCAGACTCCTCCCCCGCCTCCTGTGTGTCACTGATCACCTCTCATACCTCCACCACTCCATTTAAAACCTGCACCGCGAAGTGCAGCCAGCAGCAGCAGCAGCAGCAGCCGTGTCCTCCTCCTGCTGCCTCTCTGCACTGATGCCGACAGTTCCTCCTGTATTTTCAGAGCAAACGTGGATTTCTTCACATCATGTGATCATTTCTAGATAAAGTCAACTTGCTTTGTTCGAGGATTCGTGAAAATGTGGAGCTATCATCAAACCAGGATGTTTCAGATCCTCTTCAGTTAGATCAGGTAAGATTCATCTTGTTTCATCAGCTGTTTGTTCTGAACTTTGGCTCAAGATGCAGCAAATATCACATGTCTGAGTATCAAGTCCAATAATATTCATTAGTGTTTAACTGTAAAAAAAAATCCTTCAAAACAGAATGTAACAAAAAGTATTTCCATTTTTTACAACTGTATACTTCTACTCCACTACATTTCTCTGAAAGCTTTAGTTACTTCAGTATTCAGTGTTTTATCTCCAGATGTGTTGATGTTGAATGTTTGTGATAAACTGAAGAATCTTCCTCCTCCTGAAGACAAAATAACTCTAAATCTCTAAAAACCCTCTCAGATCAGCTGGAGACTCATTGTCACAGAGCTGAAAACAGATCCAGGACAGCCACGAGACAAACATGGCGATCTTATAGGAAATGATGCATCGCTGTAGATGAAACCAGCCAACAGTAGATAAAGGAGTTCAAGTGAGCAGCAGTGATATTAATACAACAGCATCAGATCTAAGAGGACATGAGTACTTCTTCATACTTAAATACATTTTGATTACAGTACTCACACATGCATGTTTGAATGCACGTAGTGGAGTATTTTCACAGTCTGCTATTTATACTTTTACTTAAGTTAACCATCTGAGTATGACACAAAACAAGACGAGCAGACATCAAACATCTCTACAAACATCTCAGCCTCCGAGTGATAATTTAAACATGAAGTGGATTTTTCTGTTTAGTCTTGAACCGTTTCAGAAACATTCTTCATCTCTCACATAAGTTGAATCCATTTCAGTAACTTCAGTGATGCTGTGTGAGGTCATGAGTCCGTCGATTGCATGAAAAACACGTCACACAGTTTCAGACACACACAAACATGCACATTAATTAGTGACACATACACACAAACACACTTCCTCCAGCTCACACCATACACACATGCATGAAAAACATTCACTTATTTCACATAATCGAACTTTTCTGGATGACTGGATTGTCTTCAGATCTTAAAATATGCACACACACACTTAATTATGCATTTATTAATATTTGACTTTGCTTTGTGCAGACACTGGGAGAGAATAAACTTGACATGTAAAAATACAATTTGGGTTTCTTGCAGTCTGTATTTAGTGGTGTCACGAGTTTGATCCTAATTCAAATAATCGATTGAAGGAAACTCTCGATTTCGATGATCGAAATCAAAAGCACTCGAGTGTGTCTGAGGACGGCACAGCTAGCTTAGCGTTAGCCTGCAGCGTCACTTCCAGACTCCTGTGTGATGAAGACGATCAGCTGACTGGTACCAAACTCTGACGGTGTCGGACATGTTGGTTTGTTTTCTTTGTCAGAGATCCTTTATTGATTTGAATGTGAAGACGGTTCACTCTGGACAGATTTGAGAAACTGAACTTTGTAACAAACTAAATTTCTATCTTTTGTTGTTTTTTGTTGGATCACTGAAGGCGGCTGTTTGTTGTTGACCTCAGGAATCTTTATTTCTGGTGAATATAATTTCTATTAATGAATATTATTGTTTATTATTTATTTAATCTGATGCTCTTTACTGACCCATATGTGACCGTCTAACAATGGCAGAGATAGGGAGCCGTTTAAAGTGATCAGTCTCACACCATGTTTATATTTTCACATGTCAGAATCAAACCCCGGAGACGAGCAGCTGACGAGCTGCTGACGAGCTGCTGCTGCATATTTCATGTTCTGGTGTAAATGATTCAAACGAACACGCAGGCTCCTGCTGTGGGCCCCTGACAACAAATCACATGTGGCCCTGAGACAACCAACCTCTGCAACACCTGCATGTTCCAGAACCGCTGAAGGACTCAGAGCCGCCCTGCAACCGCAACAGCTGCACGAGGACGGCGCTGACCCAGAACTCTGTCCGTCTGTCTGTCAGCCCACCTCAGTCTCTGCTCAAATGGCCTCATGTAACATTCAGAGTGTGAGCGTTAGTGAGATGACTGTGTTGGACAGAGACACCTAGCAAAAGAGAATGAATGATCACAGGAGCAGTAGCATCAGATCTATCAATTAGCTAAGCCAGCTAAAATATTTAAATATTGCAGCAGCCAGAGATCGGCGAGAAGTAGGACACCGCCAGAGGCTTCATCTCCTTCAACTCCACATCTCTCTGTTTCTCATTTCGTAGACCCATCTTTGCGTTTTCGCTTTTCTTTTGTCCTCCCGCATTTTTTGGCTGTGATCCTCTTTGATTCATTCTTTCTGTGCCGAGGTTAAGTGAGGATATTCATGAAAGAGCTCCTTTAAGCCGTCCCGGGTCTCACACAACAGCAACAAAACTACAAGATGTGTGGAGAATAAAAATGGAGAATCATTCGGGGAACATTTCAAATACATTTCCTGTAGCTGTGGAATTATTACACAACATGACAAAAAGAAACAACAACAACTTTAAAATGTTTTTTAGGGGGGGATGTAACGCCTGACAGCCTTTTTGTTTTTGAGATGTCACATTTTGTTCGACTGATGCTCCTTTCACACCCAATCATGATACTGTCACCTGTTACCAACAGGCGTTTTTGGAGCATTCAACAACTTTCCCAGTCTTTAGTTGCCCACAGATGACGTCTGGTGTTAATGTGCGTCTGTGCTTTACTTTTGGTTGTTTTCTAAAACAAACAGCGGTCGAGCGAGCTGATACAGCAGCGTGTGAGCTGAAGTTACCTGGTAAACACATCACTGAGTCTCTGGGCTCGTTAAGCAGCCCTGTGTTCACCTGGCCTGTTGCACTCTTGCAGTGAAAAGAGCGGCTCTGGAGGACGAGTGACACCAAGAGGAGCAGCAGAAGACCAGGAGGGAGGCTGAAGAGGTCGGTGTGTTTACTGGGGAAACTACGGCTATAAACCGTTGATCAGAACAGGCGTAAGCAGAGCGACTGTCAGGCTGAGGGCAGAAGCAGGTGGACCCAAATGCAAGGCTGGCAGATCAGTCTCAGAACGCTTATTCAAAATAAACCACGTGAGCGGGCTCAAACACACCAGACGACTGGACAAAGACTGAGTTAAACACTGGACCTCATTACAATTAAACTAATAAGAGGACGAGGTGCAGGTGGAGTGAGGCAGAAGGAGCTGACTCTATTAGGATGACCATGTTGTGTTTAGCTGTTTGCTAACATGTTAGCCACACCATCTTTGTGAGTTACATCTTCAGTTCCTCTGCCCCCTCGTGGTAAAAGAACCAGTAAATACACCTTTAAGGTTCGAAGCTCTTCTCTTCTCTGGGTTTGACATAAACTGGTCTTTCTGTTCTGACTCCTCTCGCCCTTCAGGTTTCCTCCACCATGAGCTCTGAGGCAGAGCTCTACAGCGGCAGCGCCTCCCCTGTGTCCCTGGACTCCAGTGTTTTCTTCAGTGAGATGACGGCGTCCTGCGTCAAAGACCCGCTCGACGTCTTCATCATCAACGTTGGGGGAAGTCGCTACGTGCTGTCGCAGGAGCTGCTGGCGTCCTACCCGGAGACCCGGCTGGGGAAACTAGCCTGCTGCAGCCGAGACTCTGCGCTGGAGCTCTGCGACGACGCCGACTTCCTGGAGAACGAGTTCTTCTTTGACCGAAACTCACAGACCTTCCAGTAGGTGGAGCCTTTTTCTCTTCCTCCGGGCGTATGTGTACTAATCTGGCCATCGTAGCTTCAAAATACAAGTGCAAGACCTTTAAAGTGTTAAAACCATTTGACACCAGTGCGATTTGGAAATGAAGTGCAAAGAAAACCTTTCAAAAAGCTGCACAGATCAGCTGTCATCACAAACTGTGATTTATTTTTAGTGATGTGTGAGTCATCCAGTTATTTATAAACCGAAAAGGACTTTTACTTTTTCATTCCCTTCATGGATCAAACATATTGACACATACAGAAAAATATAATGTTGCATATTAAAAACACATGTAATATATATGGAAGCACAATGAAATAAATATTGTCATTTCCCTTCAAGAATATATAGTACATGTACATTTTGATAATACATTGGTATTATACACTGACATGTATTTAAAAATCTATCACTTAAAATCTATTTAGCTCTTATTAATAAATAATATATTTTTATATATGGTAATTTATTTTTTTGCAATGTATGAAATATGCTATATTTGTCAATAGAGATTATATAATCTGATATATTGGGTAATACATTACAAGCCCATTATTAAATATATATTTAAATACATGTGAAGCTGACACTTATTTCAAACATGAGCCTGTTAACTCATTATATCAGTTTAATATTTAATTACAAGAAAGTGCTGTTTAAATGACGCAAATAATGAACCCATGTGAATGTCAGACTTTTGGTCTCAGTCGAGGTTATCGACCGTCCAACATGCAGCTTTAAGCTCTGAGAGACTTCACCAGAGAAATGACTGCAACATCTGAAACAAACTACATTTTGCTGACGAGTCTCTCAAAGCAAAAGTGAAAGTATCTGACGGATGAGGCTGTTTGTGTTTGTGTCCTACCAGCAGTCGGCTCTCGGCCTCTCGATCCGGCTGCCAGATTACAGATTACACACAAACTGTCACACTGAAATCCATCGTGTTGAGCAGCGTGCAGCACTTTTAATGAAATAACTTCACCCTGCATGTAAAACACCATTTACATAAACCATTAATGTAGGTCAGTGGCTTTATGGTGTATGAGCTTCAGGCTGAACATCTGAAAATAACACGACGCACCTGAACTGTGCTCACCTTGATGCTTCCACTGCGTTCCTGCCTCGAGTCAAACGGGAGTTTGAGTCACGGCAGCACCTGATGTTCAAACCGGCGGTCGTCCGCACAGGTGAGCTGTCAGCTCTCGTTACCTGGTGAAGTTCTGATGGACTGAACTCAACTGTGACGACTGATGCAGATCACAAGTCAATAACAGGCAGGGAAGAGCACAGCCACGAGAGGAACTGCTTCTTTCTTTTCTTTCTTTCTTTACTTCTTTCTTTCTCTCTCATCAGGCGGTCCTGTGTTGTGTAGGAAGTTGATAGAAGTATTTGTTTGTGTGTCTGAGATCAGATCACAACATGAGAAGACCGACAGCAGATGTAGTCGTGGCTGATCTGCAGTTCAGCTTCTTCTTGCAGGCTCACTGAGATAAACCACCCGGGCTTTGCAGATATTCATGACACAAAAAAGAGTACGCTGAGTCCCATTTTGTGTGTTAACTGTGAAGCTCATGGATTACTTCTGTAAAGCTGTGCTGTGACGCTGGTGTGTGTTTCTGCTGACAGGTATGTGATGAACTACTATCAGACGGGTCACCTTCACGTGAGGGAGGAGCTGTGTGAGATCTCCTTCCTGCAGGAGATCGAGTACTGGGGCATCGACGAGCTTCGCATCAACCCCTGCTGCCGGGAACGTTACTACCGCCGCAAGGAGCAGAAGGAGACCCTCGACGTGCAGCGAGAGTTTGAGGCCGAGGACGACGTTGAGGACTTCGTGGGAGCCGCCTGCCCGGCTTTCCGCCGCTGCCTGTGGGACCTTCTGGAGAAACCTGACTCGTCACGAGCCGCTCGCACCTTCGGCTCGCTCTCAGTCTTCTTCGTGGTGGTGTCAGTCATCAACATGGTGCTCATCTCGCTGGACCTCGAGGAGGACTTGGGTGTGAGCGGCGTTGGCAGCAGAGCGCCGCTGCTGTTCGACGCCCTGGAGTACGTGTGCGTGGTGTGGTTCACCGGTGAGCTGGCACTTCGCTTCCTCTGCGTGAGGGATAAGTGCCGCTTCAGTCGAAGTATCCCCAACGTGATCGACCTGCTGGCCATCCTGCCGTTCTACGTGACGCTGGCGGTGGAGAACCTCCACGGAGGAAGCACTGAGCTGGAGAACATGGGCCGCGTGGTGCAGGTCCTCCGACTCCTGAGGTCGCTCCGCATGTTGAAGCTGGGACGACACTCGACAGGTAAACACGTCTGAACAGCAGAGATCACACTGCTTCAGTAATTATGTAGCTTCACTTGCATCTTGTTAAGGAAATTCATGTATCGTATGTAAAAGGTCTGATTCAGGCGTCAGGTGTGGTCATGTGCATTTAGCTTGAAGCCTCAACTGTGCCTCGGCACAGCTGAGGTTTGAGGTTGGAGCGAGCCACGGTGACGTCACCCACGGGTTTCTGAAGAGCCAGAACGAAGCTCAGAGTGGGAGGTCGTCGCCATCTTGGCAGCGCCTGACTCCACCTGACTCCACCTGACTGGCTAATCAAAGATGGGCAAAGAGGCGGAGCTGAACTTTATCAGATCTTCTAAAACAAAACAAAGTAGTGAGCTCTTTACCTCGCTGCCAACTCTTGACTTTCCCTGTCAACCGTTGAAAAATGGGCGTTGAAGATGAGTACGCGATGAGTTTGCTCAAGGGCACATGATCAGCAGCTGAAGGAGACTTTTTTTTCGTTGGGTTTACCTCCGCACATGTTCTCAGCCTGTCAGGGGATTTCAAGTACACGACGCGAACATCCAGAGAGAGAAGAAGAAATCGAAATTCTCCTCGGTGAGAAGCTGCTGCTGCGAGATTACAGCCGGGAGGTTTCCTGAGGACGACAAAGAAGACGGGGGGAAAAAAAATTGATTCATATTTTGGTAAATTCCTTCAGGAGACGCAGGGAAGAGAGGAGTGTGTGTGTTTGAGTGTGTCAGACTGGGACGTGTGAGCGCTTTGATCTGAGTGATTCTGGGAAGGATGATGATCCCTGGACTCAACTCATGAATAATAAAAGGGAACATGGAGGGAGGAGGAGGACGAGGAGGAGGAGGAGGACGAGGAGGAGGAGGAGGACGAGGAGGACGAGGAGGAGGGGAGCGACAGAAAATGAAAAAGAGAGGAAGCCATGTGAGAGCTGTTCATACAAGGAAGCTTCACCAGCCAAACAGCACCAACATGACACACTGGAGAGTTATTGATCGCAAACCAACCAACCAACCGTCACTGCGCACAAGAGTAGCACTGGGTGTTATGATATTTTTAAGACTTAACTCTGCAAGAATACAGTCATCAACTCTCTAAAGACCGAATCATGATGTTCACCCAGAAATGTAAATCCAGTCGTCATTTGTGACAATCTCAGTCATCTAAACACCTGAAGTATCTGGAGACTTAATTTAAAACGGAAAAACAACCAAGAAATAAATAAAAATACTCCAAAACTTCATTAAAACTCTGCAGAATTAACTATCAGCACTTCCTGTTTGCAGTGAACCTGCGTATTAAGTCCACATGTTTTCCTCCTTTCTTCTTCTGAGCATCTGAAGGAGCTGAGGACGACCGATCAGATGTCTCCACGCAGCTCGTCCAAGTCTCCTGAAGCCTTGAGATCCAAATGTCTCAGCTGTTCCTGTGAGCTCGGTTGAGATCTGAACAGATCCAGAGGAGAAGACGTCTCCACAACATATTCTGCAGCTCTCATTCATGGACTTCATATTTATTTAAATCTCCTGTTTTGTATCTTCTTGCTCTCAGCGGGATCAGACGGAGGCTGACGTGGAGCTGCACACAGACCCGACTGACCCTCCTACTGTTCAAATCCATGAGAGCAGCATTTACTTTTTAACGGCTTTCACACTTTGAACTCTGAATACAATGAAAGCAAACAGTCGTGTAGGCCGATTAGCTGCGATTCAGTTTCTTAAATCTCTGCAGTAAAGAAGCGGCTTCACACAGCTGCACCGAAGAAAAACCTCTTTATGAGCTCGTTTCAAACCCTCGACACCAGAGCTCACTTCTTTGTCTCAGAGGAGAATAAGTCATTCTGGGGTGTGAACGTCGGCGCTGTCAGCGCTCACATGTGGCTGTATTTATAAATTTGCTGTTTCCTCTTTTCTGCCGCTTGTTATTTTCTCCTCACAGTCCCTCCTGAGAGTGAAGTGAGGAGACGACCACATGCTGTCAGCTCCGTCACAAAGAGGTTTCTTTGCTGCTATGAGAGAGAAACGCTGTTGGTCAGCTCCGACCGGCAGGAATGAGTCAATGTAGACTTTATGAACTAATTCTGGTTTACAGAAAGAAAACAGTGAATTTTAACTTTTAATATTTGGACACATTACATTTTTTTTTCAGGGACTGTAACTTTGACAAAGTTCATGATTGTGACTGTAAATCTGCTGAAACGTGAAAGTTCAAACCACTTTTATAGACGATGTTTGGAGCTGAATGTGGGAACGTGTGATGTGCTGCTGAGGAGCTAAAATATTCCTCTGTCCTCGTTCCTGTCCAGGCCTCAAGTCTCTGGGGATGACCATCGCTCAGTGCTACGAGGAGGTTGGCCTCCTTCTCCTCTTCCTCGGTGTCGGTATCTCCATCTTCGCCACGGTGGTCTTCACTCTGGAGCACGACATCCCCGCCACCACCTTCACCAGCGTACCGGCCGCTTGGTGGTGGGCGACCACCTCCATGACGACGGTGGGCTACGGAGACATCCGCCCGGACACGGCTGTGGGGAAGGTGCTGGCCTTCCTCTGCATCCTGTCCGGCATCCTGATCCTGGCGCTCCCCATCGCCATCATCAACGAGCGCTTCTCCGCCTGCTACTTCACCCTGAAGATGAAGGAGGCGGCGGTGCGGCAGGGCGAGATGCTGAAGAGGCTGGCCCGCGGCTCTGTGGGCGGGGCGAGCATGGCGGGGAGTGTGAACCTGAGGGACGCCTACGCCCGGAGCGTCCTGGAGATGTTGAGGCTGCACGGGCGAGAGAGGGTGAGCACCCGGAGCAGCGGAGGAGAAGAACTGTGGTGGTAGAACCAGAACCAGGAGACTGAGACCGGTCCAGTCCCAAGAGTCAATGACTGAGGGGTTCATGAGCAAGGCACTGACACCCTCACTGCTGTCAGAGCTCATGTTCCTGGCTGACCTCTGACCCCTCTGGAGGTCAGATGAAGATGGCTGACACTGCAGTAAAGTCCTTTATACAGAGATTAATTCCAGACTGACGTAAAGTTAAACATTAAGAAAATTAATCAAATAATCACTTTCACAGAAAGATGTCCAACAGTTTCTGAGTTCAGCTTCTGAAACAAAAATATAATTTGTATATAATTAAAACAAATAAATCATTAAAGCAAATAAGTCCTGACGAAGACTTGATGCTGCGACACGTCAGGTTGTTTCTAATGTCCGACACAGACCGCGACATTAACGCACTTTAATAGTTTAATAGAGAGAGAGAGTGCTGTTTGAACAAAAATCATCAGTTCAGAAAAAGTTGTTAAACACAAGTGAGTTTTTGAAGAGATTTAAAAGAGGAAATATAAGTTTTATACGAACTGATTATCTTCAGGGTCGGTGGTGAAGACAGGAAGTGAGGACAAACAGGAAACACGGGGAGAGAGAAGGATCATTTCAGTTTCACTGTGTGTGTTATCTGTGTGTTTTCTGGGTTCTTGTTGTGTGTTTTTCCTCCTCACCTGTCTTGTATCTGTTTAATTAGTCCAGCCTGTCACCTGAGTCCTTCTGCAGTCTTCTGTTTTCCCTCCTCACCTGCACTTCATCTCCCTCCAGTGTTTCCCCAGCTCTTTGTCTGCGTCTGGTGTTTTTCCGTTCATTTCCCTCACCTGTGTTTCTCCGCCTCCCTCCACCTGCACCTCATCCCCTCGTTAGTTCAGTTTGTATTTAGGTCCGGTCTCTTTCTGTGTTTCTGAGATTGTTCTGTTCTGTTCGCCTGCTCCTGGTGCTGCAGAAATCCTTATTAAACCTCATCCATCACATTTCCCGCCTGCTGTCTGACGCAGCGTCTCTGCTGCAGCGTGACAGATATGACATGCGACACCAGCTGAAATCAAACGGGGGATTATGCAGTGATGTAATATGTGCTTCTCAAAAACAGTCAAGACGTTGAAGGAAGATTAAATTCAATCACCTCCACGCTGATGAAAGGCAGGTTTCGTTGTCCACAAAACATTTCTGGAGCGTCACAGTAAAACAGCTGCAGCATCGAAAACAACACAAACTGCAGAATAAACCAGATATTATATGTTTCTGTTGGTGTGATCTATGAACTGTGGTCAGAAACATCATGTTTGGGATTTAAATACCTGATTCTGTCGCCTCAAACGTGACTGTGTGCGTCCCGACGTCGTGTTTCAAATGTCCAGACTTCTAAATGTTGAAACGTGGACGTGATGTGACACGAAACAGGATCTGACGCCTCTGGATTCAGAATATTTCTGTGTTTTCATCGTCCAAACATGATCTCTGTGCACCACCTCCTCAGAGAGGTCACATGCATTAATACATGTTGTGTAGAAGTCAGTTTTAAACCTTCAGGCTGTTTTTTTGGTCACGGTGCTTCTTGTGTAGTTTCTGTTGTCGCTCTGTGGCTCAGTCGTGCAATAAAGGCTCCTCGTTCTGCTGCTCAGAGTGCTCTTTTCAAATATCACAGTGACGCCTGAAGGCCTGAATTAAAACACTGACCTGTGAGCGGCTGCCTCCGTGTTTTCTGCCTCCTCACGGTCGTGTTTGGAGATCAGCTGCTGTGTGTGGATTTGAGTTCAGGTACTTTTAACACAAAATGTTAAAATGTTCCTTTAAATCGAGAGCAGAGAAACATGTCGGTCAACCCTGAACCTGCCTCTGACCACAGACACAAGTATTGACCCTAAAATGTGATATTTACATCGTACCCGTAATGCTCGATGTTCTCAACCTAGTTTATCTGCACCCGTATTTTTAGGTCCAAAGTCCTCCTGATCCCGGACCCCATGAGTGTCGGCAAGCCAATCTGAAAGTAATTTACATTTTCTTTTTCTTTTTAAGAGGATAAAAGGATTATTAAAGGCAATTTTAACGAGGATGAGGAGAAAATGTTGGAGAAAAACCCCATAATGCTAAACTGTAGACGACCAGGGCTCCTAAAGTCACCACAAGAGACAAAAAAAATAATAGTACAAGAAAAAAGTGATATTTCACGAGTAAAGCTGTAATTTTATAAGAGAAAGTGTTAAATGTCTTAATTTTACAATAAAATAAAGTCAGAAATATAATATTTTATGACTACAGTTTAACTTCCTCTCCCCTCGTCTCAAAGTCTGAGAGTGTTGAATGTGTTTCCAGTTAAATGAGTGTAATCAGCTGTGAGGTCACCACAGGCTGAACTTCTCCAACATAAACTCATCATAAATGTCCACAGTTTAATTATGAAGCTCTTCATGTGTTAAAAACTGTTAGCGGTTGCTAACAAGTGTCTGAATGAGACTACAGAGGTTGTCGGGGACATTAAACGTCCTCACAGCGAACACGGAGACTCGTCTCCTCACTAGTCCGTCTTTACAGGCCCACTTTAGTTACACACTGTTCTCACTCTGACTTTACAACTTGTACATTGATCAGTTTATAGAAACCTGGATAGTAATTGTGCAGTAAGACGCTCAGTGGTGGAGACGTTTGAGTCATGTGACCGTGATGTCGTCTGTTTGTAGCCTAGCATTAGCTTTTTACTGCTACACATTTAATTTACCTTCAAACATCAAAGAGTGGAGTTCATCTGTGGAGATTATCTGCTGAACAGAACCTGGACGGATCAGAACCTTCAGATTATCTTCTGTAATAATCCAGAATCCAGTTCAATAATCCCACAACCAGAGAAATGCTGACTTGCTAACTTCAGGGTTTGTTGTCCTGCAGTGTCATCATTTAAAAAACATTAACACACCATCTGTTTATCGTGCGACCTCATCAGGGGTCCAGACCTCAAAGACATCACACACACACACACACACGCACACACACACACACACACAGTGGAGGTGTGATGTCTCGTCTGTTTTCAGCCTCGTTAACTTCGATTCGTTTCACAGTTTGAACAGACGCCTCTCGTGTCGGCTTCAGGTGTCGTCTCATGAAGAAAAGGTTACAGAGAACCGTCGGTGACATCCAGCGGCTGTGTGTGTGTGTGTGTGTGTGTGTGTGTATGTGTGTGTGTGTGTGTGTGTGTGTGTGTGATTATATAACACAACCTTTTTATCTTTTTTTTAGCAGCACGTTCTTCTTCTCTGCTTTGATTTACACTTTTGTGTCAGGCTCTCAGCTGATGCTCCACACCTGAGGTGTGAACCTGTCGTGTCCTCTGGTTCTCACTCTTCTTTGTGTTTGTGGATTAAACAAAGCAGATGTCGATGCTGCGTTCACGTCCTCATCGGATGGTCCCTCACTTCGTTTCTTCCGACTTCGGTGTGTTCGTGTGCGTCGAGTCAGAATTGGAGCAACGTGGTTGTTTAGTTTTGCTAAAACACCACATTACCATCAACCCAGCGTTCGCTTTCACCCGCCGTGTTTTCAGCGTTACATGACATCAACTTTCCAGTCAGAAAAACGTATTTCTGATTATTCCAACACGTGAACGCACAGACAGACTAACCTCCAGTAAAGATGAGTTTCCAGTATAGCGAGGACCAGTCTTTGGATGTTAGTTGTCTGTTTATTTCTGGTTTTGTTTGTCATGAGATTTGTGTCAGACGTTCATGTTTCCCTCGGGATGAACTGAACTTTGAGTCTGCAGCTGCAGCGCCATCATCAGGTCAACTCGTCCAACACTTTCACGCAGCGGATCACAAACTTGTGGTGCAGATAACAATATTTTCTGACTGTACGAGCTGTGCTGCGACACACTGAACCACACCCTCCTCTCTTCTGTCTGTATGTTTGATCTCCTGTTTCTTGCTGTGACCTCTGACCTCCTGGCTATCAGCCTATCTGCTGTTGGTGATGGAGGAGTTGAGGTTTCTGCTGACGCTGCCCTCCCTGTGAGGTCTCTGTGGACAGACTCTTTTTACCTCCTGGCTGCAGCCGGAGGCATCGAACGGTGAATCCAGGTCAGCTGTGAAGGCAGGAAGTCCTGACGTCGCTGTGCTGAAGGTGCCCGCAAAATACAGAAGTAAGACGGAGGCAGAGTTCGTGCAGCGTGTTATCACTCAGTCATCCAGGTGCTTCAGTGTGAGAAGTAACTGGTCACCGTGTGCCGCCATACTGCTGTGATGTCATGTGTGATGTCATGAGTTTATATCAGCGACTTCGGGCTTCCTGAAGGTTGAATTACGACTTGGACGACCGTTCTGTTGCAGTTTCAGCTTTAACTTCTAGCAGAGAAACCAACGCAGACGTGAGACATTAGTGTTTCACCGTCACACCTGCCGGCCTGGTTCTGCTCGCTTTGACTCGGCACGTCAGCCCGGCTCGGCAGAGATTTACATTTCGATGGCTGCCTGGTTGAAGGTGCGTCTTTAACCGATGGTTAGCTTGTCTTGTGTAGCGGTCAGAGAACTGGCTGTAAAAACCAACACTCTTCCTCCTTCGTTCCATTCATTTACTATAACATGTTTATTTTCCTTTAAATCCTCCATCATTTAGCAGCAAAGTCAGGAGATGTTGGATTTCCACGACTCCTGAAACAGCTGAAAGCAAACGTGATGAAACACTCAAACACAGCAGATATGTGAGAGAAGAAGAGCGACACTGGAGAGAAGCTAAAACCGTCTGTATCTCAGAGAAGGTGGTCAGCGCCGGTCGGCTGATGTTGATTTGGACCTCCTCTGGAGAGGGTCCGTCCCGGGCGAGGCTCGTCTCAACTCGCCGCGGTAAAACTAGTGATGGAGCGACAAATTGATGCAGCTTGTTCTGATTTGGAAAAAGTCCAGATTGTGATACTGCAGTGAAACCTCGAGGTGGACGACCTCCTGCCAGAGTACGACACCGGTCAGAACACCAGAACACCATAAACTAAGTTATAAAACAAACCAAACATCACCCCAGAGGAGGCGGACTGGAGGAGGGTGATGAGGACGTGTTGTCGAGCCTTTAGTTGTTACACATGCTGTATTTCCTCCTCGTGTCCACGCTGAGCTCCACCAATCACAGCGTCCTGTGCTCTGAGCTTCACAGGCGGCTCTGCTGTCCTACTTAACGCCGTCTCACTTCAGACGGGCTCGTTATCCCCTCAAGCCCGTTCAGGTTCCCCAGAGAACCTCATTTTTTCCACTGACTCCCCGCTCCGTCTCCTCGTGTCCTCTTTTTGTTTTACAGAAACGGTCGGAGGAGCTTTTAAAAGCCTCCGAGCTGCAGCGTGAACAGACATCCGTCGACTGAAGCTCAAATCTTCACGTCCTACCTGAAGCTCAGAGAAAGAAACACAGCAAGTCAGCAGAGAACGAGGACGTGTTACCTGCAGGCTCGAAG
The DNA here is from genome assembly GCF_965226575.1 of Pagrus pagrus. NCBI lineage: Eukaryota > Metazoa > Chordata > Actinopteri > Spariformes > Sparidae > Pagrus > Pagrus pagrus. The sequence continues at coordinate 1,519,761 of NC_140191.1, forward strand.
GTTAAATACAGGTTTGAAGAGAAGTGATGACGACTCAGCTCGTTAATTAAACTAAGAAACAGGCTCTGATCAAACCTGTCGCAGCTGGCCGGCTGCTTAGACTTTCAAAATAAAGGCACCAAACTCCATGAACTTGTCCTTTAGCTTCACGCGGATTCAAACCCTGGACTCCAGAGTTAAAGACCTCGACTGAACCAACCGATAATCAAACACAAACTATAACCTGACTCGATGGAGTCGTCGTGTTTTGTAGTTTATTTTAAATTCATTAAAATAATCTGTGGACGTTAAAGTCCTCCAGGATGTAACATGAAGACACTCAACAGACTCCATGAGGCGTTCAAAGTCTTTTTTCTTCGGGCCGTCATCAGAGTCTCTGCTTGTCATAACAGTTTACCTTCCACTTGTTTTAATTCTCTCCGGTGTTTCCTCCTCCTCCTCCTCCTCCTCCTCCTCGTCCTCCTCCTCCCCGTCCTCCTCCTCCTCCTCCTCCTCCTTCTCGTCCTTCTCCTCCCCGTCCTCCTCCTCCTCCTCGTCCTCCTCCTCCTCCTCTGATGAAACTCTGCCGTAACAAAAGACAGAAGCTGCAGCAGATTATCACGTTTTCAATGATTTGATCTGCAACATGAATTCTTCTCTGAATGCCGGCTGCTCTCCAGCGGTGGTGGACGTCTTCAGGTCTTTTACTCGTCCTGCATTTCAAATCCAACTTAAACAGAAGTTCATGAGAATCATCATCATTCTTATACTTAAAGTGTGAGAAGTAAAAGTAGTTGTTCGACAGTAAAACGTCCCCTGTTGTCCTCTGGTCACTTTCTGTCCTCCTGGCTGAGTCGTCCCTGTTTGGTGACAAGTCTCCTGCCCGCCGGCGTGTCCCGACTCCGTCCTCTCCGCCGGGACTCGTTGTCTTTCTGCAAACAAGTTCCCTGAATACATTTCGCTCCAACGAGGACACAGAAGTTTTGTCTCGTCCTCATGAAACACGATGCAGAAACGGGTCCGTGCAGGTGGTGCAGGTGTGTTTACAGCGTGTTCAGCCACATGTGGAGCCGCAGGAGTTATCGGCCGAGTCTTCTGCTCCGAGCTGGATTCATCCGCTGATGTGAGGATCGACTCTGACTTTTATCTCTTCTCATGTTCCTCCTTCAGAAAACATGAGAGCTTTTTATTCTGACGTCAGCTTCAAATGGACGGACAGAAGAAGTCACATCCTCTTGACTGACCAAACATCTTCTCTCTGAGGGCAAAACTGAACTTTCACAGCAGATTTCAAAGGTTATTTTAGGACCGAACTCTTTGACGGCAGTTTATAATCCAACAATCATATTTAATGAGATTGTTGTCAAAGTGTGTGGACCAGAAAATAGACACACATCTGAAAAGATACTTGATTTAATGAATTTAGTGATTTAATCCAAACTGATGAAAGTCTGGATCAGCACTGAAACTAATGCAGTTATTAATCCACAAGTTGTGAAGGATTTTCTACTTTTCTCTGTTTTATATCACAAAAAGCTGAATGTTCTCTGGTTCTGGACTTTTGATCGAATAGATAAAAGATATTTTATTGTAAATAAATAGAAATAAAGACGATTAGCTGCAGTTCGGATGCAGTAGTGTTTCAGTCACGTGTCAGCTGCTCAGGATTAATGACCGCTCCAGAGCGCGAGCCGACGGGGACGACACATCGTCCGCCTGTTTCGGGTCATTCCCGCTTTCCCAGAATTCCCAGTCTGGGACTCCTCGTTAGCCCAGTTCTGTTCAGAGGGAAGACGATGGGGGCGGACGGAGATCGTTCCAAGGACGAAGCTGGCAGGTTATTCCCAGCTGTGACGGGAGGTGAGAGGAGAGGAAACCGGTCCTGTTCAGTCCAAAGTGGGTCAGCTTCTGCACACCTGAGCTGAAAGTGCTAATTCGTCCCTATTGAAGGACTTCATACAACTCGCATCATTAATCACAACCTCAGCAGTTTGTATTTATAGTAATCCAGAATAATCTACAGTGAAGCTGCAGGCGTGTTGACGAGCAGCGTGCTAACAGAAGTGTGAAGGTCTGCGTCCTCTCAGGTGAAGTCATGAAGCGATGCAGCAGCAGAGCTTCAGCAGACGTCTGCACACTTTGTCCACCGCGTCAGACTGACGAACTGCAGACTGAGCTGAGGCGACGCTCGTTTGTAAGACGGCTGTTAAGGAGCTGTGGTGTCGTTAACGAGCAGCTTCACTCCAGCGTTGTTGATTTTAAACATGAGCAGATCACAGCTTCAGTATTTCAGCTGGTTTGAGCCGTGTTGTTCTCTGCGGAGCGTCGTCCTGCACAAAAACACCCAACAAACTGTCTCGGATGTTTAATGAAACTGAAAAAGAGACGTTATGTTGATTATTTGGAGCTTTAATCACATTTTAGAGCCGTGTTGTTCTGTGTTACCTTCTACCATCTACTGCATACAATACTCATCTTCAAGAGAAACCATGTGTGAGTCCAGAGCCACAGCTACGACCACTGTGCTGTCCGACCTGTTCGACCTGTTCGACCTGCAGGAATAAAGACCGTCAGTCAGCAGAGACGTCCTCGTCATCTGTGTTTAATCTTTTCACATTTGAGAGAATGTTCCACCGATGTTAGAAGGGAAATGTTCAATTATTGGAGCGGCCCTGACAGAAAAACCACACGATGCACGATGAGTTTCACATGAAGTAACACGTTTAAAATCAACGATGTTACATCCCGACCTACACTCTCTGCAGCTTGTACAACGCTACTTGCATTTTTATAGGTATAAGGTCACGTACCGTCATCTCGTCGGTGGTTCGGGCTCGAGACATCCTCCTCACACGCATCCAGCAGCTGAAATATCCCAGTTTTACGTCATGTACTTGGAAAGAAATCATGTAAACCTGTTTTTCTTTCCATTATCGCGTCACTAAAGTGCATCCAAACACGTCAAATCAGAATATTATCATAACCTGATTATTCCCTGTATGCAAAACAAAACACAACTGAATCATTTCTGTTTTCCTCACAGGAACAACCAACAACAGTTTCTTCTTGCCTTTGTGTTTTCTGGTGAACTTTGTCTCAGTGTAATGTCCACATGTTCATACACACTGTGGTCATCTACGTCTCAGGAGACAAAGACCGTGTGGTTTCTCAGGACGCTCACACTGGACTTATATCCACTGAAGTTTACAGTGTGTCCTCTGCCTGCTCCTCCTCAGGATGGAGGCTTTGTGCTGTGATGATATAACTGTGTGTAACTCTGACAACACTTCAGCTCCTGCTGCCTCTCAGCCTGCAGCAGAAAGCAGCAGCTGTCTGTGCGATCAGATAAACAGCCGGGAAACATCAGCCGACAGACTGATGACGACCAGCCAGGCCTCAGCCCCAAACACAGCCGGCGCTCAGACGATGAATGAAACTTAATGAGACGGAAAAACAACAGTTAAGATCAGACGATGAAAGATTCATTATATTAAACATCAAAGATTAATATTTGATGCTGTTTGTCTTTTAGTCGGATGATGATGGTGAAGAGCTCGTGGACCTTTCTTTCTTTCTTTCTTTCTTTCTTTCTTTCTTTCTTTCTACCCTCCACATGATCTAACAGGGGAAGTCCAGTGTTTTTAATCCGGGCCTTCTGTTTACATATTTGAGGTTCTGGATGTGGTTCAGTCGATCACCTCAGCTGGCAGCAGGTCCTTGTGGGACCGTAACACACGTCCACCAGAGTCCGTTTACAGAAACACACATTTCATCATCGTATTGACAGAGACGTGTCTCCAGTTCTGCTGTTAAAACTCACTTCTCGTTCAGTCTGAAGACACACGGACGAGTTGGGTCAGAACTCAGAGCGTCTGTGATGAAACAGGATGGTGAAAATTAAAAAAGGCGGTCGAGGAGAAAACGTCTGCCAGGACTGTTGGACTCTTCACTGAGCAGACTTCAGCTGATCTCACATGAAACCAGCCGCTTCAACACGACCAGCATGTGACGTGAGGCCCGCAGCATCGCCTGCAGCGCTCATGAGTCTGAGTCATGACGTCAGATTCATATTTCTTTTATTTGGTTAAAATTCACACACAAACATGTCGACATCCCTCCGGCTGTCTCCCCGTGTCTCAGTCTTAATATAGCTCCAACAAATCCCCGTTTTCTCTCCTGTTGGTGACGTTTTATAATCCAGCGTTTAATACGATTACTAATCAACAGCACATTTGTGGAAATGTGCTTCATTTGTGCTGTTTCTGATCTCAGTTTGCTGTTGGCACTGAGCTTTAAACAACCGGATTCATCACCAGACTCCCTTAACAAATGTGGTGATTTTAAGAGTTGTTGAGTTAAAACAAACTTTGTAACGTAGTGAAACTCTGTCTCTGACAGACTCTGAATCATTGTCTCCTTCTTGTAAATTCAGCATTAAATGAAAACAGTCAGTTGTTTGTTTCCTTGTACAAAGTGTCAGTTTGTGGCAGCATGGCTGCACCAGCCTGTCTGCTTCTGTGTCTAAAGTGCTAAAGTCTTACCTGCCAACATTTAGCAGCTGTTTGAACACACTGTTTACACTGATTTCACCATTTACACTCAATTTATGAAAGAAGAAACATGTTATTGATCTAAACATGTCACATTTTACAAACACACTAACCAGTAACCAGTATAGGCGACTTCTTTGTCCCCAGACTCCCTTAACAAATGTGTCAGTTTAGTGAGTTGTTGAGTTGGAGACACTTTATAAACTGTGTGAAACTCTGTCTCTGACTGATTCTGACTTATTTGTTCCTTCTTGTGAATTCAGCAAATGTTCTGCATGAACTTCTTTCTGTCTTTGAGCAGAAACATGGAGTCTGTTTGTCTCAGTGATGTTTATCTGCATATAGAGCAGGAAGTGACATCTGATCCCAGGTGGTCACTCAGGACAGGTGTGAATGGATGTTTCTGCTGCTGTGGACTGAAGGTGTCCTCTGTGCTCTGATGCCACTCTGCCCTCTAGTGGTGTCCTGCAGTCGTTACACTGCAGAGTGTGGTGAGTCTCATCTGGACCTGAAGTGAAGCAGCCGGCTCATCGAGGGAAAACACAGCAGCAGACTCGTCAGTGTGATATTCAGTGTTGTATCATCACTGAAGTGGACAAACAGGCTTCTTCTTCTTCTCTCTACAAACACAGCAGCGTGTTTATTATCATTATATCACAGCTCTGCTTCTGTATTCTGGTTTATTGTTCATACTTTACATATTAAAGGAGCAGTCTGTAGCTGTGGTGAAGAAATGTTAACGAGCAGAACTAAAAAATCAAACTCTCTTTGTGTTCATGACTGAATAAACACACTGACCTTAAAGGACAACACAGTTTATACTGTTTACTGTGTTTATATGTGGCGGACCCTGCCACCTTTCTAGCTTCAAACAGTGTTCTGGGACCTTATGTTCCTCTGAGAGCAGCTGGTTTATTCACTGATGGAGAAACAGTTTGTATTATCACCTCATTAATGTTGTGAAGACGCAGAGACAGATTACTGAGTATGGTTCAGTTTAATCCCAACTGGAGATGAAAAGTACAGCGAGCAGAGACCAACACAACAAATCACACTGAGGAGGAAGAGAACATCACCTGAGGAGCTCAGAAGAAACCAGGTAACACAGACTGACCTCCCTCACTAACATGGACAGGAGGACACACACCCCATACACATCATGCACAGTGTCACAGTGATGGAAAGAGACACACACCTGCCATACAACATGACCACAGTTATAACAAAGCCCCTTTCCTGTGCCTGTGTGCACTGACATGTCCAGATACCCTCACTTTAATGCACCACACCAGCAGTTCAGACCGACACAAACACAGCTGGTGAACGTGATGTTACGCCGTGTCGTGCTTGGCAGGACCTGAAAGTGGACAGCGAGGCAGGAGTGGAGCGCAGGAAGATTTACACAAGAGATATGCAGGTGAAGGTGGAGAGAAGCTCTGGCTGGAGACTCCGTCGGAGAGGAGAGAGGTGTTGGAGGAGAGGTTGCTCCCGGTGGCACAGGTGGATAGTGTGGCTCGTGGAGGCTCAGGTAAGCTCAGGGCGAGGGTGGTGACTGCAGAGGTGCTGAGCTGGGTTGCGGGTGCGTCGCCACTGGTAGCAGGTGATCGCTGGAGGTAGAACAAACGACAATAAGATCTCAAAGAGAAAACACGAAAACACTGACAAGAGGCTTCGTGAAGCGACTTAGCAGGAGCCATACACCACGCTGAACTGACGAAATCATCTGGCAGCAGGTAACGTGGAGACCAGGGCTCTTCAGCAGGCGCAGTTTGCCACCTGCCGCAGGTGTGTGTGTGTGTGTGTGTGCCTGTGAGAGAGAGTGTGTGTGAATCTCTAAGCACACACTGATCATTTCAGTGGTGAAAGAATGTCATCTTTTGAGGGATGTGTTTCATGTGTCTTTGCTGTACTCAAAAACAAAGCAGAGACAACTGTTAGTGTGTCTGTGCACCTGCTGCTGTCACAGCCAAAGATCAACATGATCCTGCTGAGGGGTCATTTCATTAGTGAGCAGAGAAGGAGAAAGACCTGCAGCAAAGAGAAGGAGCAAAAATGAAGAGGCTCAGGAAATGGTCATGCAGCCTTTATCTGCCAGCGAGCTGCAGGAGACAAGCTTGGAGGGCCAGATATGCCATATCAAGAAACCACGATCCGGCGTCCTCTTTTGACCCTTTCCTTCACTCCTGACATGATCCAGCTGATTTTGCAAATGACAAAATGAGAAAGCACCGACACCGACAACAGGTGCATTTGTAGAGAGCACCAGGTCACATGCTGCAGGACCTGGTCACACACACACACACACACACACACACACACACACACAGACCTCCATTTTAAAAAGCCCACACCAAAGAAACAGACTCACTCAAAGTTTTGTTTCAAAGCAGCTGACTGATGGGAAACGACCCTCATCAGTCAGTGAAACAAAGCCCTGAGACATGAAAGGTTTTAAAGAGCTACTGAGTTCAATCTGAATCACACACACAACTGGCACATCGGCAACACTGAGAGCAGCGACTTAGTGTGAGTGTTGGTTATAAAGCAGCAGCAGCAGAGAAGACAGGCGCCCTCAACACACCATTCATCAACTAACCTCTGGTTGGGAGTTTTATCAATATCTCTAACTTTTTGCCGACAAGATCAAACTGTATGTCTGAAATACAGTTTGGGGGCAGTTTAAAGCGACAGCTATTAGAGTCAACTCACAGAAAGGTGGGACTAACGCTGTGATCCACGTGGTGAATCTCCTTCAAGTTGAAGAAGCGCGGTCCCGTGAGACAGACCTTCCACTTGAGCATCATCTACCGCTGCCGCTCCCGCGTCCGCCGCTTGAGCATCAGCGACTGCTGCAGCTGGTGGGTACAGCCCTCTTAAGATGAACTTATTAATGAACCTTTTCTTTCGTTCCTCTTTGCTGCCTGCCGTGGGAAACTTGAGTCCATAAAATTTAGCCACCTCTTCCATCTCTTTAACTTTGCATTTATCAAGGTAATCCAGAGGATTTTTGAGAAATGTATCTTCTGAAAATGGCATAATTATTCCTCTCTCAAAACCAAGTGACCTGCCAACCAGAAGAAAAATTGTGAAGGGAATCACCAGTGACTGTTATAAGCTGCCTGGGAGGGGCCTGATGTGTCCTCATGTGTCCTCATGGGGCCGGATGTGACTGGTCCGACCCACTAAGTAAAAACAGATCCAAAAGACATTCTTTGCCGACGTTGAACAGACGTCCTGTGGAGAGCCAGACTGAAAGGGTTTTTTTAAAAGGGTTTTTCAACGTTCACTATCGAGTGAGTAAGTGTAATGTTAGACTTCTGTTCAGCTTCAGTCACAGACTCTAAAGAACTTCTTGGAGTTCAATATTAAAGCTGTTATGACGGACAGATTTTACTTCACGCAGCAAAAACTACAGGCTGCATTTGAACCCCAGGTCTCAAACTCAGAAGTCTGAATGAGACATGAACTTTAGCAGGAGAGCTTTTCATCAGCCTAAATAGATGCCACGTGTTGGTCCAACCTTGGAACGTTTTCCTACATGATGAAGATTTGGTGACCAAATTATGATTTGTGATGAAGCTGATGAAACTTTAACTCTGGCTCTCCGGTGGACGTCTTTTAGACTAAGGAAGCATTTGAGGTCTGGTAGCTCAGACCACATTCACATGTCTCACCAGATGCACACCAACTTGTGTGAATTTTATCACGACGACTCATAATGTGACTCAGCAGTGTGTCTGGCCCCCGCAGGCCTGTATGCAGTCCCCACAACATCTGGGCATGCTCCTGATGAGTCAGCTGATGGTGTCCTGGGAAATCTCCTCCCAGACCTGGATCAGGGCGTCAGTGAGCTGCTGTTGGTACTTGGAGGCGTTGGATGCACCGATACATGACGTCAGACATGTGATCCATTGGATTTAGGTCAGAAGAACGAGAGGGCCAGTCAATGACATCAATGCCTTCATCATCCAGGAGCTGTCTTCTCACTCTGGCCCCATGAGGCCGGGCATGTCCTGCACCAGGAGGAACCCAGGGCCCACTGCACCAGCACCAGGAGGAACCCAGGGCCCACTGCACCAGCACCAGGAGGAACCCAGGGCCCACTGAACCCAGGGCCCACTGCACCAGCACCAGGAGGAACCCAGGGCCCACTGCACCAGGAGGGTGTTCAGGGTTCATGCCAGCATCCGAACTCAGGACAGGTGTGAATGGATGTTTCTGCTGCTGTGGCCTGAAGGTGTCCTCTGTGCTCTGATGCCACTCTGCCCTCTAGTGGTGTCCTGCAGTCGTTACACTGCAGAGTGTGGTGAGTCTCATCTGGACCTGAAGTGAAGCAGCCGGCTCATCGAGGGAAAACACAGCAGCAGACTCGTCAGTGTGATATTCAGTGTTGTATCATCACTGAAGTGGACAAACAGGCTTCTTCTTCTTCTCTCTACAAACACAGCAGCGCGTTTATTATCATTATATCACAGCTCTGCTTCTGTATTCTGGTTTATTGTTCATACTTTACATATTAAAGTCACAACAAGTCATTCTCCGTGCTAGTTTATAGTCTTACTGTATCTACACGTACCTCACTACTGTTCACGCTTCATGGTTAGATGCTGAAACAGGACGTGGTGCTGTAGTCCAGGTTTGAGGTTTACTGATCAGAGTTTAAACCAGATAAGTCTTTACTGGACCAGGTTTCTGTTTTCTTTTTTTATCTGACTCTTGAGTTTGGATGAGCTGCTCAGATGATTCTCAGGAGTCTGCAGGTTCTGAAGATGTCATGAGTCATAAAAATGGTCCAGGTGCAGCTTTAACTGATGAATTTGAGATTGTAAATATGAAAACAGCAGCAGCAGCTGTACATTTCCACTGCTGTTATGTTGCATAAGTACAACGCTGCCAAACAGGTGAAATACCTTCTCATTCATGTTCATTCACGAAGTCGCTCCACTGGAAACACAGAACACCTCTGACCTCGTTCTTCAGCACGTCAGCCGGAAACTGTGTGTGTGTGTGTGTGTGTGTGTGTGTGTGTGTGTGTGTGTGTGTGTACAAGAGAACAGCAAACAACACACTGGTTGTTGTCTTTTGTTTTTAATGTCAACAGGTTTCTTTTTGTTGCTCATTAAACAAAGAAAGAAATAAAATAAAAATACAAACACAGATTACTGTGAAAGCTCCGCTGATGACCAGCGCCGCTGCAGTCCTGCAGCTGTGGAGATGTTCTGGTGACGTTCTGGTCGGGCTGGGCAACATATACGTTATATATCATCATCGTGATATGAGACGATATGTGGTCTTAGATTTTGGATATCGTTATATGGTGATATGTCATGTCAAGAGTGTGAGGAACCTAAAAACAAGGACAGTCACGTCACTGAATCTTAATGTGGTGTCAGCTGTATTGAAGTCTATGAGAAAAGAAACAGACTAAAACCCAACATATCTCCGTCGTATGACCTCTGATGAAGAACACACTCTCCACACACACAGAGGAGGAGGAGGTCAACCACGGATGTTTTATTGAAAGCTTGTTCGTTCCTTGACTTTGTTTGAAGAGGCTCCTGTTCTCAGTGTAACTGTGGTCTCATCACTGATATCTGCTCTGATATATCATCAGCCTGAAATCAGGTGTAAACCTCTCTGCTGTGTGGTCTCTCATTTCCCCTCATTACTTCATCAGAAGTCTCTCGATGAAGACATGTTGGGTTTTACTGTGTTTCTCCATCGTCTGCCACAAACGAGGCAAAACATGACCCTTCTTGTTTTTTAGGTTTCCAGGTTTAAAGGCTGTGTTAAAGTGAAGTCATGTGATTGTCTGAACTTTGCAGACCGTCCTACTTGTTCTTATATTCGTCTTTACCCACTTTAAATCCACATCACTGATGATTATTGATCACAAATCTCATTGTGTTTGTATCGTGTGAAAGTAGAGAGTCATCAACACAGCCTGGGTGCAGTATTGATATTAAAGTACGGCCGTTTGGGTAAAAAATATTGTGAAATTTGATTTTGTCGCCCAGTCCTCACATTAATGAAGTGCTCAAAGTGTGGAGGTACATACCAGATATCAGTATACTGTGATGTTACGTTCAGGCCTGTGTTCAGGCCTGTTCAGCTGCACGGTGACTGTTTCTCCTTCCTGAAACCAGCTGGCCCAAAGTGAAGGTTATGTAATTTGATTTGAGTCTCATCGCATTTTTCTATAAATGAGAGCTCACAAATACAACTGCAGCTTTTCTATTTTTATCCTCCGTTTGTGATGCGTTTGCGTCAGCGGAGTCGTGTGGGAGGCCGACCCGCAGAACAAAGCTGCCGCCCACAGAGACGAGCTCATTCACATCCACAGTCTCTGCCGCCGAGGAGACGAAGCTCAGAGCAGGTTTATTATTTCACACTTTATACTTTGATACAGAACAAGTCTCACTTCAGGCATCTCTCTCTGCACAGCTCGGACGTGTTGACGTGTTGTTATGGTATTTGTACACTGTTGTATACAGATTGGAACATTTGACCAAATAATTGATAGTTAAAGAAAAAAATCTTATTACAGGAGCTGCTTGATGCACCATTAAAGGAGCAGTCTGTAGTTTAGGTGAAGAAATGTTAATGAGCTGAGAAACATCTTCACTGACAAAAACAAACTGACCTTAAAGGACAACACACTGTATAGTGTTTACTTTGTTTATATGTGGCGGACCCTGCCACCTTTCTAGCTTCAAACAGTGTTCAGGGACCTTATGTTCCTGTACCGTCTGCACATGTAATTGTTTGACACATTCATACTAAGTTCTACAATGTCGCATTCATATTGCAACGAATTATGGGTAATTAAATCAGTGAAGTCTGCAGGAAGTCCACTCAGGAGCCCCGGTGGACTGGATGAAATGTGGGTTTGGACAGCCCTCAAGACTCGCGGACTTCCTGTGAACGGGCCCAGAAAGTCTGCGAGTCTGTCATACTTCATATTGGGACATGCTAAACGTTTTCTGGCGTACTAAATAATATTGCAGTGTGGGTACTGTAACGCAGGGAAAGTCTCAAGAAGCCCTGAGATCCCAAATTGATTTGAAAAGACAGTTTATGCACCGTTTGGCCAACGTTTAGCAGCTACAGTGAAGATTTCAGCTTAAAAAAGGTGTAAATAACTTCTTTTCAGATCAGTTTTGGGTCTCTGGGCTTCTGGAGACTTGGATCACAGCTGTATGGAGCCATCAAGTCTCCAGCTGCTTCAGCTGTTTAGCTGAATGCTGCAACTCTGTTTCACTGCGAAGCTCCAGAAATGTTCTGTGGACTACGAGACTTCACCTGACTTTATATCATCAGGAGGGAGGAGAGGAGTACATTTTCATTTTTGGGGTTTAGGAGCCCTATAATTTGAGGTTTTCTACCTGCTCCTTTCCTCAATAAAAGCCTCTTGTTACTGTAATGTGCTATATGAATTAACTTGGTTGTGATCCATTTCTAGTTGACCTGAACACTAAATTAAAATAAAACCTCATGTAGGGCTGCTTTTAATCTGCAGTGGGACACAAAAACTGCCTTTCGTCTTTCAAGCAAGTGATTATTGGAGGCAACTGTGTGTGTGTGTGTGTGTGTGTGTGTGTGTGTGATCTCACTATGAATGGGGGATTTGTGTGTGTGCTGAACATCCACCCAGAGTCTGAAACATGTCGTCAGCTGCCCCGTCAGCTCCTGTGACGGATGACGACACACACTTGCTCTCAGTAACGGAGCAGCGACAGCAGAGGGAGCCGCCAGAAACAGTGTGTAGGACCCTGACTGACACACAGCCGGGCCCGAGCGAGTCCGCCGGAGCAAAACATGTTTTTCACCACTGGGGTTGGCCTGCCTGCTGTGATCCACCAGAGGGGGGAGGGGGGTATTTATAGGCTGATAATGAGCATGTGTCCTTCAAGACCACGTTGTCCACGCTCACGGGCCCAGAGGAAACAGGAGGACACATGAAGGCAAACTCATGACAAAACAAGTGAGACGAGAGTCTGGAGAGACCGGCAATAAAACTCTACAGAGGGTTTGGAAAAACAAAAATGAGTTTATTAAGACAACAAAAAAGGCCCTGAAAACTCAGGAACATTATCAGGTACTTCGTTACGAAGCAGTCGTGGCGATTTTTCTTTTACACAGAGAAGAAACAAATAGAAAATAAACTGAACTCCTGAGAGGAATTCCCAAAAAAGTGAAAGCACCACAGAAGTGTTGTCATGTGACGCCGACCTTTCCCCAAACGTTACAAACAAACAGCTACACATCACCAGAGCCCTGTGGGAACAGGGCGTGTTCACTCTGCTTTCCCATGACCCCCAACACACACACACACACACACACACACACACACACACACACACACAGCTCCTCCACGTGTTGGTGTCCATGTCCTCCTTCAAGACAAAACAACATGAAGAGGAGGAAGAGGAGCTGCTGCTGCTGACAGAGCTGCAGTGAGTCGTCCTTTAACACCCTGGAGTCAAACATGAGCCACAATAATCATCTTCATGAGCATAAAGCTGCACAACTAAAGGCTCATTTCACCAAACTGCTGAGCTGAGTTGAGTTAAAGGACAACACACTGAGCAACATGACGGAGGGTGTGCTCCCTCCTCTCTGCACAGCAGCTGTTCACACACAGCTTCAGATTGTAAACAAAATGGACATCCAGACCCCCCCCCCCCCTTTATAACGGTCTGCTCCCCTCCCCTCCCCCTGACACGGACTAATCCCGGGATGCAGTGGAAAATGAGAAATGAATGAGCCGGGACTTCCTGCCACCGTTCACCGTGACTCGACCCTCCACCGGGCTGAAGAGAAAGCCTTTTGTTCGGGACTGAAACAGTCTCACACCAACACCAGCCTGTAAATCAGGCCAACACTTTTCTGTCTCTCTGGTGAAAATGGCGGTCAGGTGAGTGTCTGGAGGCTCAGAGCTCCGCCGCGTCCGGACCGTCTGACCCACAAGGCGACATTCAAACATAAACAACACGGCTCATTAGCCGGGCGGCTAGCGAGCCAGCTAGCTAGGCTAACTGCTAGCCAACGTAGCGTAACGACCGTTACAGGATAATGGATGAAATTAGAAAACGTAGCTACCAGTCCTGTGAAGTTTTTTAGCTCTAAACAGTCTTGTGTGTGTGTGGACAGTCCCCGTGTCTGTGTCCACCCGGGAGGGAGACCTCCGGTCCCCGGTCCGGCCGTCACGGTATCAGCACGGCACATTGTCCGCCGCCTTGGGGAAATCTCCACAGTCTGCGGCGGGGAACTGCAGCCTCCTCACGGCCTCTTTGATCAGGTTCCCCGATAATATTAACTCCTGGAGCAACCGGTGCGGGTCGTCCTCCTCCACGGTGATCCTCTTCTTGTTCCACGGTTTGATTTGGTCCCAGTCCTGCTCGCCGTTAGACCCGGGGATGTTATACGGGCTTGCCCTGCTGCTCCCCCGGTGTCCCCGGTTCCGGAGCCGCATGCAGCAGCCGTTGCGTCTCTGCGCCGGAGCCGCCGCGCTGCCGCTGATGATGGCCGCCGGCTTGACGCCGCCGGTGGTGCCGCCGGTGAGCCCGTGCAGACACGACATGGACACGGACACTGTCTTCTGGTGGCCGCCGTTGTTGTTGTGGAGCTGCAGCGCTTCGCCGATTCTCGTCACCAGCGCGTCCACTTCTTTGGAGTCGACGGTGACGGACTGCTCCAGAAAGATGTAGTTCTCCTTCCGACACGGCATCGTGGCGGGTGCTGTGTGTCGGTTCTGAGGGGTGTTTGTCGGTGTGTTGTTGTCGGTGTGACTGAGAGCCGCCGGGCCGCTGCTCGCTCTCTGCACGCCGCTCGGCACTGACCAACAAGCTGAGTTGATTTGTAAACAATGGGTGACGCGTCGTGGACCGTACCATATTCCCTTCAAGGGGGAGGGGTGTTCTTTCAACCAAAATAACGAGCACGATGACACGTGAGTCACGCAGCGGATCACCAAGATCGTATTTTGCAATGTTTTAAAATCATACACACTTTTAAAAAGCACCAGCTGATTTACAAGTGCTCCTTTTTGTTTCTGTGCCGGTGGTGTGATTTCCGTTTCACCCCGAACGCACCGCGGCTTTGGACCGCTCCCTTCAAATGGACATTACATAAGACCCAACTGTCTGCTGCTGTCTGTCCGGGCAAAACAAACAAAAGCGCGTTTTCTCCACGAAACAAAATGGAGAAGTCATGTTGAACCTGCCGCAGACAGCCTCTCACCTTCATGTATTATCATCATCATCATTATTATTGTTATGATCCATGTTGGACCGAGCACAAGCTGAAATCAGAACACATGTTTAAAAAAAGCAGAATATGTTGTGTAACTCAGTGTTGCACCAGATTCTGTGACCCAATAAGGAATGCCAGTTTTAAAGCCTGCACATTTTTATTTTGAGAGCAGCTGAAACCAGAAATGATGCACAAAGATGGTGTGACACGTTTTGAAAGCAACGCATAAAGAAAAGAGATTTGACCCAAAAGATGTAGAGCTGAGCTCAGAGTGTAATCCCAGCAGATCTGTGGGTCAGATATTAAAAAGTAGTACATGATACAGGATGATAAAACATGGACAGCAGCTCGGAGGTAGAGAATATGATGTAACACATGGATCAGGATGAAACAGTCAGACACATCTCTACAGACTCTAATAAATAATACATCTACATCCCTAAATGCAGTTAAAACAGTTGCTGTGATGTGTGAGCGTGTGGATGTGCCTCTGGCATCCAGCGTGTATACACTAACAATAAGGGTGGAGGGTGTGTGCGCGTGTGTGTGAGAACACAGTGTACATTTCTGTTTCTGAGAAACAGCACCCGGGCTAAACCTGATGCTCCAGTCAAAGAGAGTCCTCATGGCCATATAAGGAGCTACTATCACTGCCACCACGTGGTACGACAGCCAATCAGGGGCCCCCGGCTGATGCTTCCTGTGTGTCTCAATGGCAGCAGCAGTGAGTCCAGTCATACTGGAATCCAGTGAGGTTGTGGCCGTTTGGAGCGATACCAGAATGTGAAACCGAGATAAACTGTCATCGCTTCCTGAAATAAAAACAATGACTTCAGTCCTCCTCGCGGTCAAAACAAGCAGCTTGTAGCCTCGTCATAAACACACGTCCTGGAGAAACACTCAGAATAATATGACACTGTTTATATTAATGGGTCATTTATAGGTTTGTGCAGTGGAGATTAGATTTATGTGGGTGTGTCTGTTACGTGTTGAGCTTCTGTTATCTGTATTTGTCTGGTTGTAAAAGTGCTAAATAAAAACCTAATAAATAAAACTTCACCTTTCACACGTTTGAAGTTTAAAGTGCGACACAGGTGACGGATAAAATGTTATAATTTCACTGTACGCTGAATTCTCAATTTCATTATTGAGAAATTATCATTATAATTTTGTGGCTCACTTTGCAGATCAGAAAACTTTACGTTTGAACAAAATGAAGATTGTGTTTTATTTTGGAAGGAGCTGCTGAATGACCTTCAGTAGTTCCTCTCCAGCTTTGACGATAACACAAGGTCTTTCTCAGCAACAGAACAGCTGCTGACCGGGCCAAGAATGAACCTTGAACCTGAGCATGTAGACATTTTTAAATCACGTAGCCATTAAAGCTAAAAGTAAAAACTACAGACACCTTGTGGTTCTTCTTCTCTAACTTCATCGGGCAGACACGATAAAATTAACACCTCACAAGTCGCTGCAACAACCCCAGAAACTTCAACTTCAACTTGTTTGATATGACGAGGCAGCGTTTGTGTCGTCAGACCACTCTCACTAATATCATCACTTCCTTTGGTCGTGGAAGAAGAAAGGAAGAATCAGAGGTGGAGAATGAGGAGAAGTCGTGGATACAACAGTGACAGCCTGTGTCAGTGCCCTGAGTGTTGACTTACAGGGCTGAAAAACACAATCTCATAAGCTGCTGTATGGACTGCCATGTATTAAGGTGTTCCTGTTATTGTGTCCATGCCCAGTACAGTGTGTCTGCTTGTGTTTCATCACTGGATGTAGAGGACAGTGACTGTGACCGTCCTCGTAAACAACAATTATATCTCAAAGTGTCTGTGCGTCAGGCGAGTCATGTTTTTTACAGCCCTCCTCCGGTCCAAAGCTGGAGTCTTTTCTTTACACTGAAAAGTGGGTCCACAACACGAGGAAGTGAGCTGGCAGAGAACTGGGTCACACACTTCCTCGGTCTTTCATGTTTTCCTGTATGTGAGTCAGCGGCGGTTGTAAACAGCGCTGCAGATACAATTCCTGTTTGTCTGCAGCAGCAGCTGCTCTCACGAGTTCCCTGAAGCGCCGCCGCCACAGGAACGCTGTTAGTGTGTGACCTCATCCTCTCTTTGTTCGAAACCTACTGTAATCCTTCAGTGTGAGAGATAAACACGGACGTCAGTTGAACTCAAGAGGAGATTAAGAAACCTTATAAATACCAGCACACATGGACGACAGCGTACAGCTCTGTAGGGACCCTGAGGTGGCCACAGTGTGGGTCAAGTTCTGGAGCTGGTGAGGACTGAACCCGTCACACTCACAGCTGCAGAGGGTCCTCTGTATTTAGAGACAGGGTATAAATAAAGAGGTAAACTGTGGACCAACAATAGTCCTCCAGTTGGTGTTGAAATACAAACCAGGAAGTTGACAGTCTGAAGGCTTATCAGGCTTATCTGTGGAGTCCAAACAGTCGTGTTAGCAGCTCTGCGGGGCTGTAACTCAGCTTAGAGCTAACGGCTAACATCAGTGACTGAGTCAACATGTTGATGGAGCTCATGTGATGTTTACATTCGCACATTTACATTCACTCGCGTGTCCGAAGCGACATGAGGTGCAACACAGCCCACGTATAGACACCTTGTTGTTGGCAACAGTGGCAGCTAGCTCCTGCAAATTTAGCCTCATTTGAATTGTTTAGCTGTTAGAAGAACGTGCAGGTTCTGACGATCACTTCTCAGACCGCCCAGCGAGGAACCGAGTGCGGATAAGAGCCACGCTAATGCAGATTGCACTGAAGGCTGCTCCTGGCTCACGTCCAGCCGCAGGACAATGAAATGGACAAGAGAGTCTGTGTTCCCACATCTTTACAGAGACCTGTCTCCACCACTACATCATGGATCAATATATATATATAACTCAATACCTGTATGTTCTGTTTGTGTAGCATGAAGTTACAAACTTGTATGTTGTTATGTAACCCCCAGTTGTGTAATGACAGATACATTTGCCTTGAACCATTTTAGTTTAACCTGTTAGGATGGTAACTAACTAGCCCTAAACACAATGTACCATTGGAAAAGCTGGTTCTGCTGGGCTGGTTCTGCTGGGCGTATGCTCTACACAGATCGGGTAGTGACACACCAACCTGCTGCCCCAAATACTCACCAGAGCACCAAATGTGGATTAATCCACCACTGAAAATAGTCCCCAACAAACGCTCCTTATTCTCCTGCTTGTGTGAACAAACACTACAGTGAGCAGCTGTTTCAGGAAATCACTGAACCTTTCTAAAACTTAAACTATAAATTAATGAGGTGTTTTTAAAAAATATGTATGTCTCCAGGAGGAACCAGTGGACTTGGAGCTGCTCCTTTAAAAGCTAGTTCTTGTAAAACTTCACACACTTCCTGAGGTTTATTCCTGTGAAGCTCTGCAGTTTGAGCGGTGTTACTTGGAAAGTGTATCTTTTAAATTTGTTGCTACAAATCCTGTAAACTTTCCGTTTGCACTGATTATTGTTTAACCGTCTACACTTTACTTGAACAGGCGCACATGTGGTGCCACTGAAGCCGGCTGAGCTGAATGGAGAGTGAGCAGAAAAGAAAACAGGCCTTTCAGCCAGAGGATCAACTTTGACAGCAGTTGGTCGGCTGCCAGCGGCTCGGGTTCACCGAGTTTGTTTCCTCCATTCAAAGAGAGCGAGAGCGAGAGAGAGGCCATTTTTATACGGCCTCTCTCTCAGACACACCTCTCTCTCTCTCTAGGAGGAATGTGAGGAGGTGGCACATGGCAGGAAGTCATATCAAAGGATTTATTTGTTGCTGTGGTGTGAGCCTGCAGGCCCGCGGGCCGGTGTCGTGAACATGCACAGAAACATCATCACAGCCTCCGTTATTACCAGCAAATTAAATAGAAGAGTTATTGTTGTGTTGTTCAAACATGTGGCCGAGCCGGACTCGCCGTCACTCAGCTGACGTGAACCAACAAAGTTCAAGCGTGTCTCGTCTGGGTGGTGGGAAAGCAGTGACATGGCCTCGGCTGCATGCTACATGCTACATGCTAACCACCCGGTCTTACTGGAAGCAGTTTGTGTTTGTCCAGTTGCATGAAGCAGCTCTGAAAGGACACTTCAGTCTTTTCTTCTTTTTTTCCTCCAGGTTTCATCAAACTTCTCTGGAACAGAACAAAAGTGTGCCGTCGTTGTGTGCACACAGTCGCTCTGTGCACACAGTCGCTCTGTGTAGGCGTTATTACAACATTATTACAACATTTCGGGTGTGTGCTCACTTTCAGTTCAAAAACAATCTATCAGACACAAACGTCCTCTCTGACTCTCTCCTGGAAGTTAAAGGCGACCAAACTGAACATTGTCAAATTTGGGATAATGTAAGAAAACAACTGTTCCAAATATACAACACAAGTTTACTTTAAAGACACTTTAATGTGAAATATTACATCTTCAACTTGGGGAGAAAAATGCTATTTAGACATGTGGAAATGAAGTCAAATGATGGATCTGATTAAACTGTTTTATAGTTTATTGTGACTTATTATTCTAAAAAAGTTTTAATGGGATATTCCTGTGTTTTCAAACCTGGTTTTACCTGTTTTTGTGTGTAAATGATTAAAAAGTGTTAGAGTATGTCCAGTAGATCTCGTCAGTGATCCTTTGGGGCAACTCCATCTGTGAAAGTCACGTCTCCTAAAAGTCTTTGTCGTGTCAGACTCGTGACAGACGAGGTTGTTATTCTGACGACATCCTGTAAAAGACTCAGACAGAATAAGAAACCTTTTGTTAAATAATAACATCTTGTTTTGTAACCAGAGACACAAGTCTCGCTCTGAAATCTCGTGAGAGGTGAGTTGTTGCAGGAAGACGATGGAGGAGACGCGAGTCACAGCATTTACAAAGTCATGACTGAATATTTAAAGGTCCTATTTGTGAAAATGATATTTTTGAGTCTCCTAATTCATCAAAAACTGAAGTTTCAGGATGGAAAATCTACTTTTCCCACAAATAGGTCCTGTAACGACTCACCTCGCAAGATTTCAGAGCGAGTCTTGTGTTTGTGTCTCTTATAATACGGTTTCTGTAAATCTGTCAGACACGAGCTCAGCCTGAGAGACAAAAACAAGCTCTGTTAGTGGACGTAACTTTGACGGTCGCAGTCGCCCCAAAGACGGAGATCTGCTGGACCGAATCCAAAACTTCTGGTAAGTTTAAATCATTCACACTTTAAAAACATGTAAATACAGAGCCCAGGTTTAACAAGTTAGAATCACGTTTCCTATACTGTGACTCTAACTTTACCTCACTCAGCAGTAACTCCTCTCAACATGTGCTGACTTCAGTGTTTGTTATGAGGAATAACTCAGAGTCAACATGGAGGACTCCTCACTGACCATGTGACCCGCTTCATATAGCAGCAGCTCGTGAGCCAACCAGCGCTTCTGAAGGAAACGTTACATAATGTCAACTCACAGAGACACCATGTGCTCGCTGTGTGTGTGTGTGTGTGTGTGTGTGTGTGTGTGTGTGTGTGAGGAGTGTAAAGCAGTTTCTCTGAACCCTCCTTCCTCCTTCACAACCCTCCTCCACCCCTGTGGCATTGTGGGATTGAAAAAACATAGATTACGTGACGACGGTTTGTAGAAACTCCTGCTGGGGCACCGTGACCCGATCGCCTCCCCTCAAGTTACTGATTCTCTGAATGTACAGAGTTACATAACACTGTACGGTACACATATGTGTGTGTGTGTGTGTGTGTTTAGCTTTGAGCTGACTGTAGGTCTTTGTGTTCAGAGGCAGTCACTCCCACGCTGCACACATCCACCAGCTCTTTAATCCAAGTCATTTATCAAGTGTCTGGACCCCAGATGGAGTTTTTATTTCACGCCGTCGGCTTCGTGTTGAACTCGCTAACATCTCTGGAGCGCTGACACACTTTATTGTTATCATCAAAGCTGCAGAGAGCAGTCGTGCTATTGTGTCGAGTCAAGTATGTTTATTTTAGTATTTATATTCTGCTAAATTATATTTTATACTTTTCCTTCACTACATTTAGAGAGATCTAACAAACAAACAAACAAACAAACAAACAAACAGAGATCTTTCTGAAGGATCAGCTCTTGATTTAATTATTTTATATGTCTTTAATCACAGTTCTGCTGATGATTGACAGATTCATGCTTTTGTTGTAAAAGTTGTTCAGATTAAACATTTGAATCCGAGCACGAGGAATCTTGTTTCAGGCTCCGCCTCTTCTGTGCGGTTGCTCAGAGGCCCTGGTGATGTCGCCGCTATTTTTCTTCATGCAACCAATCATATATAAGTGATGATAATGAGGTTGGGATCTTTACATCAGCTGTGACCGTGTGAGCACCAAGCATCGATGTTACAAACACAGAGCCCACCTCTCCTCGTCCAGCTGTAGTCCTGCCCTCTGCGCGTCAGAACACGATCCGATCCCAGACGTTGTGGTGGAGATGGGTCGCATTTTTGTCAGTTTCCTTTTCCTGTGAGCAGACATTACAGACGCTTTTCTTCTCCAGTGAAAAAATTCACAGCCAAAAAAACCAAAACAAAACGAAGACGTAGCAAAATTCAGAGGAGCTACTGCAACATATTAAATATAACACTATGAAAGAGGCCCGTCTGCGTTATGAGGGACTGTGTGACGGACCTCTGGCTCGGGCCCGGGGCTGCTGTTTGTGTTTGTGTCGTCCTTCAGGTTCTGGTAGGCAGAGTTTCAATCAGTGCAACTGGGTTCAGTCCGCCCAGAACACATTTAGGATCGTCCTTCTCTCTCCTCCTGACACCACATGGTTTCTTTGGTTTGGTTACGTCTCTCTTTAGTTTGAACAGGCCTCGTGCTTCTGATGGAGTCATTCACATATATTTATATATTTATATATTTATATATATATTTATTGCTTCCACTGCAACCAGAGAATAAACAATAGGAATATGTATAAATGTGAATAAGTGAAATTATAACTAGACTGTCACATCCTCTCATCATAACAACAAATGCTCCATCAGACAGAATTTAAAACCATTCATTATGTTAAGTGGTCTAAAATTAGCATCACTTTATTAATGTGAAAAAAATTAATTTGCATAACCATCTGTGCTGCTGATTCATCAGTCGTCAGGTTATTTCAGCTGCGACCGACACAAACAGCCCCATCAGCCCCGGCTCTTTCCCCGAGGAGCCATTAGTTCCTAGCACCGGCGTCCCTCTGGGGACACGTTTGATTGTTGCGCCACAGCGCGACGACACGACCGGGCGAACTCCTTCCTCCTCTGAGGATGTTCGTAATGACTGACTCACATCGCGGACATGACACCTGATGCTGCCTCAATTATCAAACTGTTGTTGTCTGCAGAAGAGTCGAGTCGGACCCAACGTTTACACCCAGAACAGGTTTCTACAGGAAACCAGCAAACACAGTGATGTTTCTTTGTTCAGAGACACGGTGTTGGACCGTGATGCCCTGGTCATTTCAAAGTCGACTGGACTTCTTCTTTCACGTTTCACTCAGTGCTTTAAAGATGGCAGTTTGAGGACAGTGAACTGGACAGTCACCTCACAGTCCGGTTCTGATCGAGGGGTTTGTTTAAAGGTTAAATTCTGTATTTCAATAAAGACTGACGCAGTGATGGCAGCTGGCCGTCCTACAGTCCTGAAGCGTCAGTATTTATTTTCCACTGGTCAAGAATCCAACTTAAACCCGCTAAGATCAGCTTTTGTGTGGGAATGTGTAAACTCCCGGGTCAGCTGACTCTGCAGTAGACCCGGGTTTTATCACTGGACACAGTGTTGAGCTGGAGCCCCGTTTGTTTGCTGCTCAGTGGAGTTTTGAAGCCAAAAAGTTCGACTTCCCGGCTGTGAAAATATCTGGATCACTAACCGAGCCGGCTAACTTCTGGTTTAGCACCTGGCTAACTTGAAGGGGGATATAATAATTGAATCGTGCGGCTCTTCTAGACTTTACAAATGTTACTGGACCGAATGGCTCAAACTCTGACAGTGAAACGAGTCAAAACAGTTTTTACAGACACTTCTTTCACGACGGGTCTGTTGTTGTTTTCTCTTCTGTTACAACTGTTTCTGCCGCATTTGTGACGTGAAGCGTGACGTACAACGTGATGTTCAGATAGAAACCAGCCTGTAGGAATGGGAATTGCAAACCTGCACAAACCTGCACAGGGTAGAGGCCTGTTTCCTACACCAGGCGTGTGAAGCCTGAGTGGAGGGCAGTGGATGTGATAAAAGACATTTTATAAACTAAAAGATTAACAGATTAATCACGAAAGCAATAAGCAGATTAATCATTAATTAAAATAATCGTTGGCTGCAGCTGAAATCACATCCTGCTATGAGAGTCCACTACAACCACAGTAAAAACTATGAGTTAATACTTTACTATCAGAGCTGTGAGGTGTGTTTATGATCAGCTTTGACTGTAACAGGAAGAAATTAAAACACTACAGCTCGAGTAAAAAGTGGATTCACTGCTGCAGCATAGTAATAAAGAAATGTACAGGAATGATTTGAAAATGATTCAGAATCAGACCAAAGTCAGTGATTTGTTCCTGGAGTAAAAGTTTAAAGAAAACAATCTTTAATGTCCATCAGTTCTTTAAAATATGTAAAAATACAAGACGTGTACAAACAGCACTTCAGTAACACAGAGATGAGCTGGGGTGAGCGGAGGACGCTGACATGGTGTGTAATCCCAGTCTTCTTATGAAAGCTGATATTTGAGAGCAGCAGAACATTTGATCGCTCAGAGTTTGATGAACTCGAGGGAAAGTTAATATTTCAGTGAACTCTGCTCGTTTCAGACAAAACTGATAAAACACACACAGCTGTTGTGTCATGTTCTGCTGAGCTGGGCACGGTCAAAACACCAGGGTGGTGTACTGTTATATAACACACACACACACACACACACACACACACACACACTCTTCTGTGGCCACACGATGTGCAGATAATGACTTTATTGCTGAAATGATTCAGTATTATTGGAACTTTATTACTTTCTGAAGATTTATGACAGTATGTGCAGTCATATAATGATATGCTGCACTATGAATGCA
The DNA here is from genome assembly GCF_965226575.1 of Pagrus pagrus. Classification (NCBI taxonomy): domain Eukaryota; kingdom Metazoa; phylum Chordata; class Actinopteri; order Spariformes; family Sparidae; genus Pagrus; species Pagrus pagrus. The sequence goes on from NC_140191.1 coordinate 1,543,644, forward strand.
CACACACACACACACACACACACACACACACACACACACACACACACACACACAGCAGTGCAGTGATTAGAGCAGGTACACTGTGTCTTTTCTTTTGGTTTCTGTTGTTATCTGCAGTCAGTCGGCCATGTTTGAACACGCTGCTCTGAGATGAAGGATCGAAGCTGGCTAACACATGCACACACACACACACACACACACACACACACACACACACACACACACACACACACACACTAAACCACAGTGACGCCCACACCACAGCCGAGCAACTTATAATGATGTGTTTGAACATACTGTATCTGGCAGGAGACACTGAAACTCATGAAGTCAACTACAGCTCCCAAGGTGCCTTTCAGCCAATCACAACCAATCACAGAGCTTTAGATCCGCTGAGGGCGAGCTGAAGCCAAAGATCAGAAACCTGCTGAACATTCAGCAACTTAAAACCAGGAGTGTAAACAAACAAACAAACAAACAAACAAACAAACAAACAGATCTTTCTGAAGGATCAGCTCTTGATTTAATTATCTTATATGTTTTTAATCACAGTTCTGCTGATGATTGACAGATTCATGCTTTTGTTGTAAAAGTTGTTCAGATGAAACATTTGAATCCGAGCACGAGGCAGTGAAACACACACACACACACACACACACACACACACACACACGCACACACACACGTAAACGTGGTGTTTTTGTTATGTTAGGATTTCATCCTTCTTTCTCTGAGAGTCGTTGTCAAAACATTGAGCAGAAATCTGCCAAGAAACCATGGAGATAATCCTGCACACACACACACACACACACACACGGTGTTTTCAGCCCATGGTGTGTGTGTGTGTGTGTGTGTGTGTGTGAATGAATCACATTGAGCTTCTTCTTCTCTGCAGGAGGTCGAGCTCACAGCGATTTCCTGAAAAACAAAACAGACGTCCTGTTTCTCTGTGACTGCTGACGGACTCATGAGGAAGTTCTGCCCACGGTTCATCTTTTGGACTTTTTTACCCTCAAGTCCAACAAACCGGTCTGTAGAGCTGCCGCGTAATACAAGAAGAATCCTGCTAGCTTCAGTTTCAAACACGGATCGTGTGGGACCGGCTAGCTTTAGCATCGCTCTTTCAGCATGATTAGCTGTATGTAGCCATCAGCTGCTTGTTTAAGACACCATGAGAACGTTTCCAGTCAACTCATGGAGCTAATGTTAGCCTTATCAGCAAGCTAGCATAAAATCTGTTAGCAATGCCTCGTTATGGATCCCGCTGCTTTCCTCGCTAAGACCCGCCCTTCTCTGGTTCTGATTGGTCACTTTCGTTGGTTGGGTTGGTTAGGTGTAGTCCTAAAACCCAGATACCAGTTAGCATGTTAGCATGTTAGCACATCCGGTTCCCTCGTCTCAAAGTCAGTGAGTGTGTTGACTGTGTTTCCAGTTAAATGTGTGTGAGAAGGTGTGAGGTCACCACAGGCTGAACATATTTACACGTTTTGTTCTACGACATAAAATCCATCATTAAATGTCCACAGTTTAATTATAAAGCTCCTCCGTGTGTTAAAAACGGTCAGCGGTTGCTAACACGTGTCTAAATGAGTCCAAAAAAATACCACCTACTGCAGTGTTATCAGCTGGTGTAGCTACAATAACAACAGTCGGTCATTCCACCTCCGGTTGAGAAGCTGAAAAGAGTACTACTCGAGTAAAAGTACTCTTTGGGCACAAGAACGACCTGGTGGGGGGAAAGATGGCGGACCTGGAGGACGTTCTGCAGTGTCACATGTTGTGGAGAGAGTTTGCAGCTTCCTGTTCTTTATTTATTTAGGTCTTTCTACGTATACATGTGTTTTATGTAACTGCGAGATTGTAACCTGATATGTTTTGTTTCTTCTTTTCTCTTTTCAGTCTTCTTGTCCATTACAACCATCATGTTTTTGCCTCCCAGTGCCAAAGCCATGAAGCACATCTTGTGTATCGGAGGTGCGACTCTGCCGTCTGAAGACGTCGAGTTCCTTCTTTGTTCTGTGATAAAGAACAAAAACAAAAGTTTGTGCTGCTGAAGCTGCAGATGGATTTATGTCTGGAAACAAGGATCCACTGAGTGTGTGTTTGTGTGTGTGTGTGTGTGTGTGTGTGTGTGTGTGTGTGTGTGTGGTACAGTGGATCAGGGTCACAGCAGGGTGCGGCTTGTTGCCATGAAATAACAACAGAGAGCCTGGAGATCAACCAGGAACCAGCTGCTATCATAGCCAATCAGATGTCAGAGCCTGTACTCTATTACTTTTACTGGAGTAAACAAGGTGAATCAGTACTTCTACTTTCACCAGAGTCTGTTTTTACACAAGTGCCTGAGCCTCTCCTGGAGGACAGGACGTGAGGACTGTTGACACCTCTACCAGACCATCGACTGAAGAAGACAGCAGGATGCGGTGCCAGAAATAAATTACAGTGACGACTTTTAAAGATTTGGTTGAAAACAACAACACAAAAACAAAAAGACACAGTGAGTGTGTCATGTTTCCTGTCGGAGCTGAATCATCACACTGACCGTGTGTTTCCTTGTTCGCAGCAGCAGTGAGTCTCCACGGCGTCAAAACAAAAGCCACGAGGAGCAGAGGATCATGGGAAATACTCCAGGGAGGAGGAGGGTGACACACTCCTAATCTGTTGGGAGCTGCTACAAATGTGTGTGTGTGTGTGTGTGTTTGCCCTCCCTCTTGTTATTGTTTTATACCGGCTCAAGTGACTGATTATGACTGTGTGTGTGTGTGTGTGTGTGTGTGTGTGTGTGTGTGTGTGTGTGTGTGTGTGTGTGTGTGTGTGTGCTCCATGTGCCTCACAGTGGTTTGGTCCACGGCCAATCAGCCTGCACCTCCACACAGTGAGGTCCCAGAGCACTGTTTGAAGCTGGAGAGGTGGCAGGGTCCGCCACATATAAACAAAGTAAAACAGTATTAATTGAGTTTGTTGATTTAGTTTGTTTACAATCAGCCAATGAAGATCTTTCTCTGCTCATTAACATTTCTTCAATAAAACTACAGACTGCTCCTTTAATGGTTTCTCAGCTCCTGTAATAAGATTTCTTCTTTAACTATCAGTTATCTGGATAAAACAGCGTTGTCCCTAAAAAACATGTCAACACGTTCGATCCTGTGTTGATATCACAGGGGAAACTGACACAACATTGAGGTCGTGACATTTAATATATTATATTTATTAAATATAAGCAGGTTGTGTTCTGTGTGGTCCGAACAGAAACTACACAGATTCACGTTTCCTCTCGTCTCAAAGGGCTCGAGCACAGAAACCTGCTCAGTTTGTGTTAGAAACATATGTTTGTCTTTAAATATCTTCCTGTTTTAGTCGCTGCTGATGTCCTGATGTCTCGGCTGGACAGTGTCCCCACTGCTCCCTAAAAATATCCAGCAGGGTGACGTTTGCAGATGTTAAATAAATAAAAATATTGGTCCTCATGTCTTTTAACATGCTGAAACAACCCTGAAGTTATTTATCTTTCATTGGTTCAGTATCAGTATATACATCAGTACTTCTGGTTTCCCCTTCAGGAAACACTCCTCAGATGTGTTTCTGTTTTTGTCTGCTCTTGATGGTGGTTGCATGGTGCTGTGTGCACCATCAGACTCTTCATGTTTGTGGGATTATTTCATATTAACTGTCTCAATACAGTTCATCATGTCCTGCTCCATGCAGAGAGCGCCGTCATGTTTAAATGTACAGTGACTGCAGACGTTAATCGGTGGAGTTCGGTTTTTATTATTGTTTCTCCAGATCTCTTACAGATGACAGGAGGTGAATACGACTGCAACATATGAACAAACGGCAGGTTGGAGGTTTGTTTCTGTTTGTTACAGAAGAGAATTAAATCAAACTGGACCGTGTGTTCAGTCTGCAGCCGGCTTCAGTCTGCAGCCGGCTTCAGTCCAGTGTCTCTGACCTGCACGTCTGGACTTCGTCTCTGTTTGCTTGTTGGTGGACGATGCACTTGTGGCAGTCAGTTACTATTTCTGAGAATCTCCCCCTCCTCCTCCTCCTCATGCTCCTCCTCCTCCTCTTTACTCACTCTCTCCTGGTAATGAAGCCCAAAGGCTTAATGTTGTTGATGTTGTTGAGAGAGAGAGAGCGAGAGAGCGAGCACACGGCCCACAGAGAGAGAGAGAGGACAAACATGAGTGGCTGCAGAGAGTTGGATGACTCCTAACATGATTTCAGCCTCGTCTCCTCCGTCCGACATAACAACGCTCTACAGAGGATCATCAGTTTTGGATGCAGCTGCAGTGACATGAGACATATTAAAACATGCAAATGAGGCATCATCGAACTGAAAACACTGTTTCTGATAAAATGTTCAATAAATCAACGAGGCTGTGAATGATTTATGAACAAGCAGGCTCAGCCATCATCTCCTCCTGATGATATAAAGTCAGGCTCAGTCATCATCTCCTCCTGATGATATAAAGTCAGGCTCAGTCATCATCTCAGTAAAACAGAGTCGCAGCGTTCTGCTGAACACCTGAACTTGCTGTAGTATTTTATTTATGTCTTGGTTGTTTCTCTGTTTTAAATCATCTCCAGCTGCTTCAGTTGTTTAGCAGAATGCTGCGACTCTGTTTTACTGTGAAGCTCCAGAAATGTTTGTGGGAGATAATAACGACTGAATTTGACATTTTTCGGGTGAACTGTTCCTTTAAGGAGAGGATCTGTTTACATGTGAAATGTATTTATCGTATTTTGACTTTTAAAGATTATTATTCATCAAAATGTTTTTGTCACTGCACACGCTGACCTGACTGCTGCGTGAACACGAGTAACTGCCCTGCTACAAAAAAACAAGAATACGCAGCCAAACAAACCTCCTGCCCTCCGATATTTCATCAACTGTCCCTCCAGGAGCCAACTGGCTCTGAGCCCCGACTACAGCGGTCGTCCCCCTCTCGTCCTCCTGCTCCTCCTCCTCGTCCTCCTGCTCCTCGTCCTCGTCCTCCTGCTCCTCCTGCTCCTCCAGGTTCAAGAATAAACAGCAGCTCCAGGTTTGTCCTCATTGATCACACAAAGAGTTACTGGTTGAATCTTTTGTGAGTTTCTTTCAAAAGTCCAGCTGACCGATGAATGAACGTTATCTTTGCATCTTACTGCCATCTTTATTTCTGTTTCTCATCGAGCAGCAGTGCAGGGAGAGCAACATCCTGTGATTTATGACAGCTGAGGCTGCCAGAGGCTACTTTAGTGCACACGTGTGCTGCTAATTCAGGAAACACAAGTCTGCAGCCAGAAGTATTAAGTTAGTTGGGATATGAGATGTGCACAAACCACAGCAAGGAGCGCCACGTAGGTCAAACCTTTATTTTAAGATCTCATTAACATTATTTAGTGTGTAATTATTCCATCGTTAGCAGTTTATTTCTTCATTCAACGCTGCAAAAAATCCCCAATAACATGACAGCACGACATCTGCAGCAGTCAAACCTTCAGCCGTGGCGCCTGCGACGGTCAACTCACCAAACATCTGCACGTCCATCTCCTGCTGATCGATCTGTAAGGTTTACAGCGGCGTCGTGTTCAGGCGCTGGAGGGTGGAGGAGCGTCCCTGACGTCGGCGTCCGAGTTGAACCAAGACGTCTCTTTCTGCGGTCCAGTCTCAGGACGTAATGTGAGCAGGTAACGTTTCTGCAAACCACAGATACGTCAGAGGTTCACATCTCAGACCAAACACTCCTCCACAAAAGACATTTATAAAGTTTCCTGCTGCTGATTGTATTATTTGTGATTGTGTCTCCTCTTATTCTGTGGCTTCATTAAGTCTTTGCTTTATTGTAAATTTAAAAAACCCCGAATCAGCCGGTCTGCAGAGGAATGACTGAGAAGACCACATTCAAACTTGGACTTCACTTTTCCTACAGGTCTTCAGGTGACCCTCTGTCAGCACTTGTGAGTGAACTTGTGTATTTAAATGTGATGGAGCATCAGTCAGAGGGTTGGACCGGCGGCTCTGTGGCCTTGGAAGCTGACATGTTGTAAAACAGCCACTGCAGCCGTGTTTCCACATCGACACCCTCCTCCGTCTCTGCAGGGACCAAAGATCTCAAACAGAGCAAACAGTGACCGAGCGTCAGCCGGCATCGACCCGTCTCGTTTCCACGCAGCGGAGCTGAAGTGAGGCTATTTCTGTCCCTCAAACTGTCTGCGTTCTTCTAGGAAGCTGGCAGCGTGTCGCTGCTGAAACATCACACTGCTGACTGACTGTTTGGACTCCCGATATAGAAGCTGAGCACATTCACAACGTGATGCTGCAAAGTCCACTGATCTGTTTGTTTAGTCTTCGTCTCTGAACCGCTGCCCAGATTTCTGCTTTTTTCAGGGAAGCAAGCAGCGTCGAGCTCATGGACAGCTGTTCTCCTGGTGGGAGAGATAACTGAGCCAATCAGAGCTTCAGAAGAAGATGGACGCCGTCCTCCTGCGGCAGAAACAGAAATATGGCGACAGGTGACTGAGATGTTTGCAGCTGCACAGGTTGCAGTATTTATAACGACTCTTACTCAGTGCGTCTGAGTCAACATGTTCTCGAGTACAGCTGCTTAGTCAGCTCCAACCCTCCAACTATCTCTGCGCGGTCGAGTTAGCAACAACACGATTATACAACGTCCGATTTGACTTCCAGAATAAAGCTAGCTGACAAACAGCTCACATATTATCACAAACGAGGACTCTCAGACTGTTATTAATGTTAACAGGTTGATGGCGGTTAGCTGCAGCTCATTAGCGTTAGTAGCTGATTTTGTGTTGGTTTGCCTCGTTACTGAGTGACGCAGAAACACTTCACTTCTTAACTTCTTAACAAGGCTTTTATTGTGAAACCTTTGTGTGTTGTGGAAAACGCACCTGTTCTCCAGTTTCACTCGGCTGAAGTATTAAAGTGTTACACTTTAAAATAAGACGTTCAGTTGAGCTGTTGTCGTCACAGTTGACCTGATGGACTGTAGCGCTGCCACCAGTCATCGGCTCTCGTCATGTTCCTCTGAGCCTCGTGCCACAGCTGGTGCTGAAATGTGGTATCACTGGTCCGACATTAAGCCTCGTATCAAACCTGTTATCTGTGTGATTTATGACACAGTTCAATCAGGATCAATACATCGTCTGTCTCTCTTCATCACTACCAGACGAAGGTTTTATGAAATAAGGTCCATGAGGGAGCACGAACCTGTTGATAACGTCATTATCACGCACAGACGCAAACATGTGTTACAGTCCCAGTGTCAACGTGAACAGAACCAACATCACACTGATGATTTGTCTGATCAGTGGTGAAGCTAAAAGTGTAAATTTATAAGACATGTGAGTGGAGTCTGGTGTGGAGACGAGCTCTCCCTCTGGGACAGTGTTACGTTGTGTTACGTTGTGTTACGTTGTGTTACACTGTGTTGTGTGTGTGAGCGACGCTGCTGCTGTCGGCCTATAGCTGCAGCAGACATGTTCAGTATGTTTGGTATGTCAGTGAACCAGATGACCTGCTGCCATTACACTGAGGCAACACACACACACACACACACACACACACACACTGACTGTCCTGTACAGGCTGTCACAGTATGTACGTTACGCATGCTTTTATTTTTCTAATCTAATCTCGGTGCTGCTGATAGGCGCGACCTCGCAGCCTTCAGATGAGCTGAACTCGCTCTGTAACAGCCTCGAGGTGTCGGCGTCGTGTTTTACTCAGCTGACATTTACTCAAGTACTGAAGTACACATTTGAGATACTTTTACTTTACTTGAGTCTTTTCTTTCATGCTGCTTCTCCTCCACTACATCTGAGAGGGAACTGTTACGTTTACATATAAAGGTTTTTGCATATGAAACATACAAAGAGCTCATAAAACATGTTGTTAATTAATTAATTAAATCATCATTTGGTAAAAAAAAAAAAGTTTGAACCTGCCACAGCGACATGCAGCTGTCATGGCAACAACCAGCCGTTGTGTCGTTGTATTTTTTTTATTTCCTTGTTTTATGTTGAAAGTTCACGCTCCTCGTGTCGTGTTTTGCCTCACACTTCCTGTCAGTCCCACCTTTTCTTCGTGATGGCCCTGATTTGTTTCACCTGTCTCAGATTATCCTCCCGCGCTCCAGACAACATCAGAGGTCAGCGCTTCCTGGTTGAAACTTCCAGCTTCAGACTTTAATGTGTTGCAGGTGCAAGACGCCAAAAGTGAAGGAAAACCTTTGCTGACCGTAACAAAGTGACGCCTCCTCGCATGTTAACGACTCAGAGGAGGAAAAACAACGCGAGGTAACAGACGCCATTTTATATTTTACTGTGTTTTATATTTTGTCGGTGTTGCTGGTGTCACACTGTGGTCAGATGATTTTACTCCCCCACCATCGTTTTACTCAGAAAAGAAACCAACAGTCTGACGACGGACGCTTCGACTATAAACTGCCGGAGGCGATGACTCTGAGCAGCAGCGGGGCCGGCAGCAGAGTCACAGCAGTCATATTTAACTGTGAACATGGACAGAGTGAGGTCGCGTAAAGAGTACTTTGGTCGGAGGATGACGCGGTGTAAGCTACGTGGCTATGGAAGTAAACAGAGGCTGGATGTAAACAAACCAAAATGGAGAGAGGTCGCCAGGAATTACTTCGATAGGGGAAGTTGTAATTGTTCCTGCACGTCAGCTGGCATCAGCCGTGTTCGTGCTGTCTGGAGACGACGAAGACAGGAAATGATTATAATGCAGACAGGAAACAGCTGATCAGTCACGTGAGCTGAACGCTCACTTCATTAGATGTTTCCATCAAACATTTTACGCATTAACTGATTCACAAAAGACAAAAAACACCTCAAGCGAGCGAACAAACTTTTTTTGCTTAGTCAAGGACGTTTTTTTGTCAAATTTTGCCGTTTCCATATAATTTCTAATGTATATTCTTCAAAATGCTTCATGGAAACATGACTAATGAAGCTGAGTGTGTCCAGTTCACCTGTACCTGTACACACCCTCATCAACACAGCCCTGTGTGTGTGTGTGTGTGTGTGTGTGTTGATGCAGTGCTGTTATGGTCTAAACACGTTGTAATGTTTTCACCTAAATGATACTAAATATAACAGAACGATGAAAACACGTGTTTAATCCAGTTATCATTGTATAAAAGATTGTACACCGACCCCATAAAGCAATAATAATTATCAATCAATAAATCAATAAACAGCCATAAGACGTAAAAACTATCAAACAGTAAACCAATAAAAGGAAGCTGAGTATTTACAGCAGGACACGTTTAATATCCGCTGAAGCTTCTCTTCACCCAAAAATCAAGTCTCCCCCGAAGACGAGGACAAAATGTCCTCACACACACACACACACACACACACACACACACACACACACATACTCCTGGAGGCAGGCGTGTGTGTGTGTGTGTGTGTGTGTGCAGCGTGTTGTAAACATTAACACGTTTTCTGGACTCATACAAACAGCAGCAGGATCATATCCAGTCTGAGCCGTGATTGGCTGTTTCCTCATACCTTCCTGCGACCTGATTGGCTGCTTGAGGAGCTGTAGTAGTGAAAATGTGTGTGCTGCATGTGCCTCGGCCATGCTCCACCACACACACACACACACACACACACACACATTACCCACAGCTCCCTACATGGTCCTCACTATATTTCTGTCCACATGTTGTCGAGGCAAAAACACACAATGTTGTTGTTGTGTGTCTCATCAGTTGTTGTAGTAACAGCACTGCAGTAGTTGCAGTAGTTGTAGTAACAGTACTGCAGTAGTTGTAGTAACAGTGCTGCAGTAGTTGCAGTTAGTTGTAGTAGTTGTAGTAACAGTACTGCAGTAGTTGCAGTTAGTTGTAGTAGTTGTAGTAACAGTACTGCAGTAGTTGTAGTAGTTGCAGTAGTTGTAGTAACAGTGCTGCAGTAGTTACAGTAGTTGTAGCAGTTGTAGTAACAGTACTGCAGTAGTTGCAGTAGTGTTGGTACAGAGTGTACCAAGTGTGTGTGTGAGACTCAGCAGTACCGCCTGCTGCCACATGAGGGCAGCATCGCTACATGAAATAAAAAGTGCAAATCTGCTGCTCAGCACAACAACACTGCTGTGTGTGTGTGTGTGTGTGTGTGTGTGTGTGTGTGTGTGTTACACTCAAACTGGCAGTAATAGAATGTAACTAAGTACATTTACTCAAGCACAATTGTGAGGTACGTGTACTTTACTTGAGTATTTCCATGTTCTGTTACTTTATACTTCCACTCCACTGCATTTGTTTAATAACTTTAGTTACTAGTTACTTTACAGATTACATCCTGCATCAGGGCCTAAACTAATAAATTTTTTGATCGGCGGTTCACATTTAATATCAGATACTTTGAAACTTTTACTCCAGTACTATTTGTACGAGTAATTAAAGTATGACTTTAAGTACTTTTTACAGCACTGAAACAAATCTGTGAACTACAGAATCAGAATATTTATTAAATATTCATATTTTCTACTCGAGCACTTGAGATTTTTTAATTTGAAATATTAAAAGTTGAATCAAAGATACTCAGTGTTTCTATCCTGTGCTCTGCTGATGAGAACCTTTGTTGTTTATCTGTTGATGTATAGTTATAATATAATATAATCCTCCTGATGTTCGAGAGGTTTGGTTCTGAAGGCAGAAGTGAAAGTCCTGTAGAAATCTGAAGATCTGAAGGATAAATGAGGACGTTTATGAAAAACGTCTGACGGTCTTTGAAGCTGGTTCAGGGTCGGTGAAAACCTCCTGAGCTGCCGTTTATTTCACCTCCACTTCTCTTTGATTCACGTTCCTCAGCAGGCTGCGAGGTCGTTACGTCTCCTCTCCATCAGGAGATCTGAATGCTCTCCTTGATACGTTTCATAACCATCTTTCACATTCACTCGACTGTAAATCTGATGGAGCTGTAAAACATCTTCACGTGTTCTCCAGCGAACGTCTGAGGAGGAACATTCATAAAGTAACACACAAGACATGCAGAATGTTTGGATTTGATGGAGTGATGCATTAAAACTCAAATCACAGAGCGTCAACACTGACACTGACTGCAGCAGGTTTAAAGGAACAGTTCACCAAAAATACAAACCCAGTCATCGTCTCCTCCTGATGATATAAAGTCAGGCTCAGCCATCATCTCCTCCTGATGATATAAAGTCAGGCTCAGCCATCGTCTCCTCCTGATGATAAAGTCAGGCTCAGTCATCGTCTCCTCCTGATGATATAAAGTCAGGCTCAGCCATCGTCTCCTCCTGATGATAAAGTCAGGCTCAGTCATCGTCTCCTCCTGATGATATAAAGTCAGGCTCAGCCATCGTCTCCTCCTGATGATATAAAGTCAGGCTCAGCCATCGTCTCCTCCTGATGATATAAAGTCAGGCTCAGCCATCATCTCCTCCTGATGATATAAAGTCAGGCTCAGTCATCATCTCCTCCTGATGATATAAAGTCAGGCTCAGCCATCATCTCCTCCTGATGATATAAAGTCAGGTGAAGTCTCGTAGTCCACAAACATTTCTGGAGCTTCACAGTAAAACAGAGTTGCAGCGTTCTGCTGAACAGCTGAAGCAGGTTCATCAAGTGCCTCGTCTCCGCCCACAGCTGCAGCTGTTTGAGCACAGTCAACTGATTTTATCATTTACATCAAATTTATGAGAGAAGGCAGCATTTTATTGACAAATATATACAAGCACAGTAATCAGTAGCTAATATAAGCTACTTTGTCACTTTAGTAAAAAGTCACCAGACTCCCTTAAGAAATTGCTCAGTTTAGTGAGTTGTGTTGTAAGGAGCAGCTTTATTAACTTTAATCAAAGCAGTCTCTGACAAATTCTTAAATATTTGGGCCGTCTGGTAAATTCGGCAAATCTTCTACATGAACTTTTTTCTTTCTTTGTGTAAAAAACATCTGTTGTGTCTGTTTGTCTCGGTGATGGAGACGTGAGATCTGATCACACGTCGTCACTCAGGTGTAAATCCAGTCAGGCAGCGCTGCAATTTTAGGCTTCATGATCAAGTTTTCATATCTTGTGGACACTTCAGTCCATGTTCTGTCTCTCTGTACTCAGTCTTTTCATTATCAATTGATGGTTTTCATAAATGCCTCGCTCCAGGGTGCTGCGGCCCCCTCGGTCCCCCTCCTTCCCACGGCCATGCAGCCAGGACGAGCTCCTGCACCGTCTGTGTTCAGCCGCTAACACAAAGTGATTGTCTGTCCTGTCTTCTTCATGTTCTACATCTCAACCCTCCTCCTCCTCCTCCTCCTCCTCCTTCTGTCTCTTCTGACTGGATTTTTTCTCGCTGAGCGCTTTAAAAAAAACATTGGATTCACTTGTTTTAAAGCAGCAGCCGGGCTCGTCCATCGTGTTGCATCAGCTTCAAAAGCTGCGTTTCAACAAGGCCGAGTCGCTCGCTCACTCGGCTGTGTAACCATCGCCGGGTCGGCCGTGTGATAGGGCTGATGGGTAATGAGGAGGTGAATCATGGGGCGTGGTGTGACAGCAGAGGGACACACACACACACACTAACACACTTAATAAACACACACACCTTTGTGCATCCTCTGATCTCCCTTCAAGTGAAAACACTCAGTTATTTACATACACATGCACACGTTGTAAAATATAATATGCACACAGGGACACAAGATGGAGGCTCCTTGTTTTCAGGTTTTACAGCAAAAAAAAAGCAAACTTTAAAAAATTTAGGGTGATTTTCAGTTGGATGGTGCGTTCACAGGCGCTCGGCTGCCGAAGACAACAAGAGACGAGAAAGTGACGAGAAAAAAACTCATTAAAAAGATAAAATGAAAGTCGACCTGACTGTTCAAACCAAACCTGCTTCACTTAGAGAATGTTTTAGACATTTGAAAACATTAAATGAATAAATCGGATGAATGAAACCTCAGGGACACTGGAAGGTGATGAAGCTGTCGAACATCTGACAAGCAGGAGTTCGGATCAGAGGCCGGTTTGAAACGTTTGTGATATTAAAGAACGTGTGGATTTGAATGTTTGACGCTCAAATCGAAGCTCCTTCTTTATTTCGGCGCCTTTTCATGGTTGTGATTGTTACCAGCCTGCAAACCTTTGAGCCCGATTTAAGACGTAGAAACACACCGAGACAGTCGGCGATGAGGACGGACGCCCTCCCTCTCCGTCCCCCTGGGGGCGCTCATCAGTCCCTCCAGGACTTCACAGACTTTTTCTGTGATTGTTGCCTGAAACGTCTGATTTTGCAGCAGCTTTTCTAAAAAGTTGCAGTGTGAGTTGTGATGTTTTTAGGATTTAGGGACACACACAGGTTTGTGTTAGAAATTATAAAGAAAACCATCAAATACAGTTTATTTTGATGTAGATGAATCAGACTGAGAGAAACAAAACCAAATGTAAAACACACACACACACACACATATGTCACATCAGGCCTCTGAGCTACACGCATGATCGCTTACCAGTGTGTGTGTGTGTGTGTGTGTGTGTGTGTGTGTGTGTGGTGGTGTCACATCGGTGTGTGTCTGTGTGAGTCGCTCGCTGGCCGTCTGTCTCTTCTCATCGCACAGATTCGATGTTTCTGCTCTCAGAATCACTTCAGTGTGTGTGTGTGTGTGTGTGTGTGTGTGTTCACGTGTTGATACCCTCCATGTGTTTGTGTGGCAGTGTGTCACCCTGAGATATCTAGTTTTTTGTGTGTTTTTTTGTCTGAAATAACTGAAGTCTTGTCCGACGCTGTGATCTGAGGCAGAATAACGACGGTTGGACCGTTTACGTCCACTGATGTGCGACAGCCGACTGAAACACTGAGCAGGACCTTTGTCTCACAGCTGCAGCTCTGATCTCATTTGTGTTCAGGAGGTGACGGTGGACACACCTGGATAGATGTCCTGCAGGTGAGACAGTGAGAGACAGACAGACAGACAAACCTGCTGACTTCAGTTCTCTCTGTGTGTCTGCAGAGGGCGCTGTAGCACCTGCCTCGTCCTCCTGCATCCTGACACTCAACACGGCGTCTGTTTGTGATTACAGCAGCTAGAGGTCAGAGTGTGTGTGTGTGTGTGTGTGTGTGTGTGTGTGTGTGTGTGTGTGTGTGTGTGTGAGAGACAGACAGGTGTGTGTACAGACTGATCAGAGGTCAGCTGTGTGTCTGCACAGCTGCGTCACACTTGAGATATTTTGAAGACGTTGGGTTTGATCGAGAGTAAACCTTCATGCAGCTGATTGTTTAACTGTAAACTTTTCAGAAAGTCGTCGGTGGCCACGTCTCGTTCAGTCTTTAAGATGTTTGGTTTCTGATCTAACGCCGTTTTTCCAACACGTCTGTCGGCCCGGTTCTGCTCGGTTTGGCGGGGATTTTGTTTCCATCACAGCTGGGCTGCCTGCTTGAAGGTGTGTCTTAAACTAAGGACGCTGTTGTCTCGATCCCCGCCGTACAGTCGAAGAATCGCTAACAAAGTGGCTTATTCAGCTACAAACACGTTTCATTTCCTGTAACGTCTTCACAATAAAAGCCCCCCGTTATCAAGTCGTGTAAAAGCTTTTATTATGAAGCAGCGTTACAGGAAATGTTGTGTCTTCTGCAGCAGTGACTAAACACGACTCCTGAACCAGCTGAAGGTGAACACATGAAGCAGCAAAGCTCAGCAGATGTTTGAAAGAACAAGCAGGACGAGAGGTTTCCTGCGCTGACGTGAGAGTGGAGACGATGTCTGACTGTCGGCGGCGGCCGTGAGACGTCTCCGCAGCCCGCTCGGAGGCGGGTCGGGCCCGGCACGGCTCAAGTCGTCGCAGGAAAACTGGTGATGGAAAAGCAAATTGTCGCGGCTCGGTTGGACTCGGCGCCGCCAAAAGACAGAGCACGTTTAAAGTTGCTGCTGAGGTGACTGTTGGTAGTTTAGCTTCTGACTGATGGTTGCGTTGGAATAAAACCTCCTTCATCAGTCGCTGAGGTTCAGTGGTGGCGTCGCACTGTTGATGGAGCTCCAGTGAAATATATAAAAACCCTGCTGATGAGTTTAAAGAGGTTTATCATTGAACTAAAATAAGATAAAGTAACTTTCTCTTTCTACCGACACTCGGAGTCTGAGGCGGCTGCTTGTTATTTCAGTAAAAGCTCTTTGTATTATATAACTGCAGCAGAGACACAGGGACACAATTTCCCCGCAGGGATCATTAAAGTTTCATCTAATCTTGAGTCATCGTGGCAGCAGCAGAGGATTCAGATAAAAATACAATAAATGGGAAAATGAAGATTTTAGCAGCACTGTGCAATATGTTCCCCTCACTTTCCAAAAATCCTATTTTCATCTCATCACTTTTATCGTTTCAGCGTCCGTCTTAACGTCAGTGTTGCTGAATGATGTTTCCTGTGAGTGGGTTTTGACTCTGAGGTCGGGAGAAAGGAGGAATACCTGCAGACACTCCAGCGTTGTCTTCAGGTACAAACGATGACTAAATTAATTCACATTTTCAGTTTAAATTGTACACAATGAAACATGAGTCGCTCTCTGTGTCGCTCATCCTTCAGGTGAGGTCACAGCACGATTATTATTGAACGCACCTTTTTAATATTTTCACCTTAAAGTGACGACGAGGAACGTTTAAGTGTTTATGAAACCGTCTCCGAGCTTTGAATTTCGTTTCTATTTGCTACAGAGGCTGAGAAAACATCAGAAACTATGTAACTTAAAGAAGTTATTAACAACTACTACCCCCAAGATGGAGATACACTGTTCACTTTTAGGAACTGTATTCAAATCTAAATGAAATTAAAAAAACTTGTTAAGGACACAGTGTTTCAATGGGCCACATGCCAAGGCTCGTTTAATGACCAATAGCTGGGATAGATAACTCTAAAAGGTCAAATATGACATTTCTAAAATGATATGGGTCAAAATCTTGATCAAAGATGTGAAGCCAGTGATTTATACAATTGCATTCAATGTTCAGACCTTAAAGCTCTGACTCAGCTGCTGGGACTTCACTTGTAAAATAGATTATAAAAATGACCCTCTGTACATTTTTTACATCTGCAGCAATGTCAGTTCAAAATGTGATCAACTGATGCGTGTCCCTGAATACATGTTTTGTAGTAAGAGCTAACAGAGAGGACACTTTTTCTATCTTGCTCGGTGTTGACGTAACTGTCTGTGTCTTCCTGTTTCCGTCAGTGTGACGAGCTGAAATCCATGCAGGATGCAATCATTGTATCCTGTGTCCTGTTTAATCATTGTTGGGATCATGTAACTACACTGGCTGAATGAGATACGCCTCTTGTTTTTACATTTTACATCTGTTCATACATTTTTATATGTAAATATTAGCATCTCAGCTCAATAGCTTCTCAATAGCTTTAAACACAGTATCTCTGGTTTAAATATCCCACATTTTTATTTTGAAAACAGGAAGTCGGTACACGCTGTAGCCGTCTTCTCCGTGTGTTTACTGTAAAGTCTGTAATACGGGTGCACTTGAAATGTTGGAGTGGCTGCGAATGTCGAATATCCAACTTAAAACTAACTTCACTGAAGTCTTGTCATGATGTATTTTCCAGCCGGCCCAAGACGGTTTTTTAAAGAGTTTTGGCTGAAGAAGTCGCCCCACAAAGGAAGACTCTTTCAGTTTATCACAAATATTAGCATTAAATCATCATTGAGTAAATATACTTACACTTCACCACTGGGTCAGAGCCTGATACTGTGTTTGTGTGTTTGTTTTCAGAATGAGGGAGAGAGACAACGTGACAAAGGGACAGGAAGAGAGGGACAACAGGTAAAACACATAATACATGTGTATTCTGTTAAAACGTATGTGTCTGTATAATCGACCTGTTGTTTTGTGTGTTGTCTTCTCATTTCAGAGGGCCCCATGCCTGCCTTTGCCTTGGGCCCCAAATTTCTTAAATCCGCCACTGCATATTGTATGCATGTGCTGAACAGGCTTTGTGTGTGTGTGTGTGTGTGTGTGTGTGTGTGTGTGTGTGTCAGTTGAAGTGAGAAGGAGGAAGACGACGCTGTAAATCCTCGTCTGCTGCTGCTTTAGCATCTCAGCCTGCTCCCCTCTCCCTGAGATTAGACTACACAGGGGATACATGTGTGTTTATATGTGTGTGTGTGTGTGTGTGTGTGTGTGTGTGTGTGTGAGGAAGTCACTTATAAGCCCTGGTGTGTGTCAGTGTGTGTTTGTGTGTCATGATATGTGTACTTTACTGTGTGAGTTAAAAAAACAGCTTTAAGCTTCCTGCATATGTGTGTGTGTGATAATAATAATCCCTTTTTGTGTGCGTGTATATAAACATGTGTGTGTGTGTGTGTGTGTGTGTGTGTGTGTGTGTGTGTGTGTGTGTGTGTGTTATAAGAAGGCTTCCCTCTCTTACAGGGACATTTTTTAAGGATAGAAATCCTGCATATCACATTAACCCTCGACTGTGTGTGAATAGATGCCCATTTACATTTTCACATGTGTGTGATGAAGGCATTTTATAAGAGTGTGTGTCTGTGTGTGTGTGTGTGTGTGCGTGTGTGTGTGTGTGTGTGTGTGTGTGTGTGTGTGTGTGTGTGTGTGTGTGTGTGGTTGGTAAACACGTCCCTTTCCTCGGTGGGAATCTGAGCTGGAAAATCCTGATGCTCCGACAGAAATCCAGGTTTATAATGACGCGAGGCGGCAGACACACCGCCGACCGGAATAATCAGATCAGGAGGAAGAGGAAGAGGAAGAGGAAGAGGGTGAAATGAACGTTGAACTTGTCATATCCAAACCCAGAAGTACACATCATCACACACTTCATCATAAAATGTCGTTTGTGTTTTCTGTCGTATTTGTTAGTTGAATTCAACAATTCTTCTTGAAACCAGATCGTCTTCATGGTGGAAGCAAAGAAGTACAAATACTTCATTACTGTCCTTCAGTACATGTCTCAGGTATCTGTACTGTACCTGAGTGTCTCTGAGACTTTCCCTCTCCACATCTGAACACAAACATCTGAACTTTCTCCTCCTCACAGCTTCAAACTGCCTCGTTACTTTAGTTTGATGCATTCAAGGTGAATTATGGATTATTGTTATCTACAATTAGTAAAACCTGTCACAGAGGAACCAGAAGAGAGAGACACGAGGAGACACTGGGAGACACGAGGAGACATGAGGAGACACAAGGAGACAAGAGGAGACACGAGGAGACACTGGGAGACACGAGGAGACACGGGGAGACACTGGGAGACACGAGGAGAAACAAGGAGACACGGGGAGACATGAGGAGACACAAGGAGACAAGAGGAGATACAAGGAGACACGAGGAGACACAAGGAGACACGAGGAGACACAAGGAGACAAGAGGAGACACAAGGAGACACGAGGAGACACGAAGAGACACAAGGAGACAAGAGGAGACACAAGGAGACACGAGGAGACACGAAGAGACAAAAAAACCCACAGGAGGAACTGAGAAGCAAGACGCGACACATGAGGGCACAATTTCAAAATAAAACAGGAAACGAGAACATAAGAAACTGGGATCCTAACATTTCCACTGGGTGAACGCGGTATCGAAGGTAAATGATTGAAGCAAAAATAAATTCTTCTGACGGAGTATTTCCCTCGGGCCAAGTCATCTTTATCTACAATTAGTGGAACCCGTCACAGAGCAGCCGTCAACACTGAACAAACATCAGCAGATGCAAAGTGTCCGGCAGCATCTTCAGTTCAAACAGCTTCCAGCCGTCATCCTGTCGACTGAAGCTTTGTCTCCTGGAAACATTCAAATTCTTAACGTATGTCAACAGCTCCATGTAGATACATGTTGAACCAGGTGAAACATGACACGTAGCGTAGCAGGATGTTCGTCCTGGTCACGACAGCGTATTTGTTTTAGTCCTGTAATTTGTCAGGAGAAATGTTTCAGTGGATTTAAACCAACATTAACTTCGATAAAGAAACTCATTATGTTCTCTCCCTCTGTAATATTCATGGAGATGCAGGTTCAGTCAGTATTTGACTGCAGCAGCAGCTTTTACCTCAGTACTCTGAGTCACATCGGTTGCACACTAAAAACATCTATTCCCTTGGTTTTTTATTTAACCTTTATTTATCCAGGAAGGATCCATTGGGATTTACAATCTCTTTTCCAAGGATGTCCCGGTCAGGAAGCATTTACAAAGCAAACAATCAAAACAAGCGAGAAGAAAATACATAGCAAGAGCAAGGTAGCAAAGAGACAGTGATAATTTACACAATAAAAGAAAAGAGACCCCGACAGTGCAATGCAAGCTGAAAGCTCAGAGTCACAGCTGCAACTGGTGATTAATAGTTCAGAGAGAAATTGTTTAAAACCAGAAAGAGGGATGAAAGCTGAGCCTGTTATGTACCTCAAGGCAGCATGATACATGGGATCCAGTTTGGATAGGGTGGACGGGCAGGCAAACCTATAGAGGGCATCGCCAAAGTCGAGCTGTGGTGACTAGACGCTTACGGGCAACAACAGAAAAGCACGATTTGGATCTGAATAAGAAGCTCACTGAGAATTTGTGCTTTTTTGTTAAGTAGCAGATGTGATGTTTGAAACGTAGGTTTCCATGCGTGCTCTGTCGCTCAAGGTGGCTTCTTTGTGCGATTGCTTACGAGACAGAACGATCAGATGTTGGACGTGAGTTTTGAAATAAGAGCGGCCTGACGTAGCAGCGTGCACGCAGCGCTTTAACACACCGACATGGAGGACTCGGCTACTGAGAAGAACGGCGGCTCGTCAGGAATATTTCAGGTTTACAGAGGGAGAACACGGCCAGCTGAGGGATTTGAATGAGACTTCATGTCGTCTTTGCCGTTAGACAATCGTCTATCGTGATATAAAATGTGAATATCGCCCACTAGAGGAATGATTATCAGTATTTTCTGATTAACAGTATCGTGATTATTCTGCCAGATCGCAGATAAAATAAATTAAAATGTGCAACTTTGTCTCTCAACGTCCCGCCCACGACACCGTCTGATTGGTTACACGCCACAGTTAATATTATGAATCAATGAATGTAGTGGAGAGGAAGTATAAAGTATATCGTTTTTCGGTCTCCTTCATTTCTAATAATCGGTATCGACCCAGAAAAAGCCCCATCGGTCCATCCCCATCAGCCACACCTGGTACTTCTGCTCTGAATGACTCACCTGGTCTGAATGAAGGACAAAAATAATGATCAAAAGATTAAAATCTCCTTTTAGACCTTTTATGACCCGTCGTATAAAATGAGTGAGCAAACCTTCAAAGCAAACACATGTTGTCAGTGAGATCCTCCCTCGGTCAACAGTTTGTCCCCTGGAGGTGATTTGCATGTTTGTCACATCACGAGGTCTGTTTGTCTTCGCCGGCGGCGGGACAGGCGTCTCCATGTCTGCATGTGAAGGGAGATGCATAAATACCTGGACCCAGATATGCTCTCAGTACCAGACAGAAGAAGAAGAAGAAGAAGAAGAAGCAAACATGGTCCAACTGAGAGTCATCGTCCTCGGCTGTGAGTATCGTCTCTGCTTCAGTCCAACTTCTGTGTGTCTCCTGTAAAAAGGAGTTGCAGTCCGGTCGGTCATTAATGTCACAACGTAGATGTTTCATGCAACACGTGAACAGGAGTTGTGGACAAACAGCTGGAAAGAAAGATGTGACGACAAATTTAGAAACAAAACTGTGTTTGATATGCTGACGATGTTCGCTTTTATCCTCACGATCGATCAGACACTCAGAGCGTCAGAGGTTTATCAGAGTCTCTGACACTCGTTTCTAACCCAAAAGTGTTAAAATATTACTTTGCTAAAAGTAAAAGCTGTGTACTAATAGTACTCGAGTAAAAGTCTTAAAATATGTGGAACTTACTTCAGAATCAAAAGTCTTTTTTGTTCGTGAAAAATGTTTTAAGTAACAAAAATACAAGTAAAAGTAAATTTAAAAAAAAAATTTTTTTAAAAGGAGCAATGTGTAGTTTTAGAGAAGAAATGAATACTCAGAATTTTAATATTTACAATATTAATGAGGCAACTTTCTCCATCAGTGAATAAACAAGCTGCTCTCAGAGGAAAATACGGTCCCAGAACACTGTTTGGAGCTAGAGAGGTGGCAGGGTCCGCCACATATAAACAAAGTAAAGCAGTATAAATTGTGTTGTTCTTTAAGGTCAGTTTGTTTCAGCCAATGAGGATCTTTCTCTGCTCATTAACATTTCTTCAACAAAACTACAGACTGCTCCTTTAATGCTTTAATGACTGATAAAATGAACCAGTTAAGTTTCAGATTTAAATGTAGCGGAGTGGAAGTTTTAAAGTAGCAAAAAAAATACTCTAGTCAAGTACAAGTACCTCACAATTGTTGTCATGTGAAGTACTGAGCGTCAGATGTCATTTGATTGTCGGTCGGTGAGTCGCAACAGTCGACAGTGTGAAGGTGATGAAGGTGATAAAGGTGGTGAAGGTGGTGAAGGTGATGAAGGTGATAAAGGTGGTGAAGGTGATGAAGGTGATGAAGGTGATGAAGGTGGTGAAGGTGGTGAAGGTGATGAAGGTGATGAAGGTGGTGAAGGTGATGAAGGTGATGAAGCTTGACGTGACTCAGACGAGCTGGTGTTGTGTTGCAGTGCTGGCTGCAGTTTGGTGCTTCGCCGGAGCCGCTGGTGAGTTTTTCTTCTGCTCTCCGCTGCAGCTCGTCTACATTATTTACTGTCTCGCTGGTTTTACAGCACGTTTATTTTAATGATTCATTTATGACTGTGAATAAAAACCCACTGCTGCTGTCGATGTTGTCTTCAGTTTAATTAATGTTCTGTTCTAATAAATGTATCTACATGAGGTTCAGTGTGGCGAGGGCCGAGCGAGTTAGCATGCTATATGATATATACATGCATATATGAGATGATGATGATGATGATGATGTCACAGCTTGCAGTCTGACCTGTGTGTGTTTTCACAGAGGGAGGGTCCATCACAGCCTGTGTCAATGACGAAGTTAAGATGTCCTGTGGTAAGAAGTCCTGTAATATAATGAAACCAAATGACAGTTTCTCTTGTTTATTGTTAGTTTTGGTATCAAGTCGTATTTTTTGATGATTATTCTGGATGTTTGCTTTGTTTAGATTAGAGTTTGACAGCATTTTATTTTGCTAGTTATTTTTTCAGTAGATTTATTTCCTTCTTTAGCACGTTCACGTTTGTCTTGTTAGTATTTTTTTTGTTGTATTCAGGGATTAGGGTAACGCTGTAGGCAGCCGAGGTTATGTAGGCAGAAGGACAGGTGTAGGACCATGATGCACCTGGGTGGGCCTGTGTTTGTCACCAAAGCAGGAGAGGCTGCAGATTTTCTCTGTTCTTTATTTTTCTTGCTTGTTTTTGGAAAATAAATCAGGAAAACCAAAAGAACGGACATTGAACTTCTTCTGCCTGCGTTCATTACGAGCCCGTGCTGCAGCTGTGGCTCTTTAAAGTTTGATTTAGATTATCTGACGAACAGCCATGACACTCAGCCTCAGTTTCTGTGAGGCGGTTTGGTACCAGCAGGTGGCGCTCAAATAAAGCAACAAAGTAATACAACTTGTGACGAAATGAAATGACGTCTTTATCCTGTGACTCTTCACACTCCTCTCTCCTCCAGCTGGTGACAAGAAGATAAACGTGTTACATATAGGGTTCGATGTCGGGACCACGTGTTCGAAGGGAAGAACCGTCCCGAGCGGCTTCCAACGCCCCTGCATCAAAGCCAAATATGAGGAGGCCATGAGGGAGCAGTAAGAAAAACATCCTCATCTTTGTGCTTTAAATTATTTCTGTCCACATGAGGGCAACAATAACAGGAAGAATAAAGAGAGTGACACCAGAACTACGGCAGACAGTCAGATGAGCGGTCCACCTCTGGTTCTGATCACATCTCCTCTCTGTCTGTTCCAGCTGTCACAATGAGAAGTCCTGTGAGTTCACCCTCAGGCAGGAGCTGATCCAAATGTTTGCTTGTAAAAACAAGAAGATAAATCTGCAAACTCTGATATTTCTGAAGCTGGACGTGATCTACGGCTGTGTCTAATGGACCCGACTGTACGTGCACACACACACACACACACACACTTTACTCTTAGTATCCGATCCGTACCGCTGATCCGTTCTGTGAAGCTAGAGAGGTGGCAGGGTCCGCCACATATAAACAAAGTAAAACAGTATAAATTGTGTTTCCTTCCTACAAATTAAACATAGAATAGCGCCCCCTGGTGGCAAAGACCAAAACTTTCATTTCACGCAGCACATTTTTTAAAAAACCTTTGAAACATCTTCACATAACAAACAGGCCTCATCGTTGTTGAACACAGCTGATAATAATCGTCAGCAGCTCTTTAACTTTAAAGTAAATGAACTTTGTCTTTGAGGGGTCCGATCAATAACGTCCAATTTTTAAAGATCGATAAAAGATTTTCAAGTCATTTTTCAACTTTGGCTGCTTGAATCATTTTTGTCAACGTCACAGCACGAATCATGGATGTGTTTTTGTTTCATGTCGTATTCATGTCGTCGTGTTTCTCTGCAGGTGGAGACGAGTCAGCTGAGGCCGTCTAAAACTTTATTGTTCACGGCTGTGGACAGAAGGTTTGAAGACACGTCAGACTGATCAGAGGTCGGATCAGATCCTCGTGCTCAGTTTGAAGGCGCGTATTGAAACGATTAAAACATGTTCGAACTGACGGATCTGAAATGAATAAAATCAAAGTTTTCCTCCGACAGCATTTACTTTGTGTTTTCTTTTATCTGTCAATCTGCAGCTTCAGTCTTCAGGTGTGCTTTTATTTTTTACAAACGTCTGAGTGAATACTCGATTCTGATTGGCTGGAGGGTGTCAATTAACTTTGAGCAGTCCTTAGGACGATTGTAATATTAAATTATTACCCCATCATAATTAATGTAATATTTTATAACGCTCTCTGTCTTGACTTGTTTGTGTATCTGCATGAACTGGTCCTGCCTGAGCTCAGCGCTGCTTGCTAGCAGATAGGAGCACCGCGGTCGAGCTCGCTAAAAGAAAATCTGGTTTCCACAAAAGAAAAAGACGCGAGAGAAAAGAAAGGACGACGGTGTGTACCCAGTTTTTCTCTAAGAAAGGTGGGTGTCGTCTGTGAATGGTTGAAATGAACATGTTAGCTCGATGTCGACAGTGAAATAAGCTACATTTCACTCCCTTGTAACACATTTAATCAGTGCAGGTCAGCGTTTAGCAAGCTAATCACACTAAATCAGTTGTCCCCGCCCCTCCTGCACCTCAACAACAGGTGCGTCAGCGGCCCTGTCTCCTCACGACCCCTCCCCCAACCCATTAACTTTAACCAAAGTAAATCTTTTTCAATGAAATACTGTAATTAATTTTCCATATAATGATGATTACATGACGTAGTTGGATGCTGGACAGTTTGAAGCATTGAGTGACTCAGTCTGTATTAAAGTTACAGCCGATAATAAAATAACACCTTCGAGTCAGAGGCTTTAACGCCCTTTAGCTAATTTATTGTTGAGCGTTTTAGGCTTGCATCATATACTGTATTCCACTGTATGCAGACAAAGAAGAGTTCTGTAAAGGTTTGAATGGGTCGACTGGGTCCTGGACATGTGTTACCGGCAGCTGTGCAGGGCTGCGGTGATGGGCCCCAATGTGATATTGTTTCATGGGGCCCGAAGTCCCTGGCGGCGCCCCCGACTCTTCCCCAGTGGTTTGTGTGTCTAACCTAACAGAGCACACCTGGATCGTCACCTCTGTTTGGACTTGCTACTCAAATGTCAGATGGCTTTGTTGAGAATAAAATCAATTTGAAGAAGTAGCTTTTGAGAAGTTGATCGGTTCTGAACAACAGAGAGAGTCCTCTGAGTTTCAAACCGGATCCACTTGGTGGAAACAGCTGCTGTGGAGTCAGAGTCGCTCATGGAGGATCGGTGGAGGTTTGACAAACAGTGGGGCGATGTGGGCTGGAGGGTGGAGGGTGGAGGGTGGAGGAGGAGGGGGAGGCGGCGGATGAGGCAGAGCTTGTAGAATAAAAAGCGCGGCGACGGTTTCTGACAGAGATCTGACAGCTGCTGCAGGTTCACATCAACCATCTGCAGAGCCGCACTTCTGCCGAGTCTGCACACCTCCCGTCACTTCAAGTCAGCTTTTTACCCACAGATCCCAAAAGTTCAGGACGGGTGTGTGTGTGTGTGTGTGTGTGTGTGTGTGAGAGAGAGAGAGAGCTGGTGTGTGCACATTTGCAAAGTGATGGTACAGGAGTGTGTGTGTGTGTGTGTGTGTGTGTGTGTGTGTGTGTGTGTGTGTGTGAGAGAGTGTACACATGAGAGTTAAAGACAGATTGAGAGCTTGTGTGTGTGTTGAGGTATTACTTTATGCAGTCTCAAGAGTGTGTGTGTGTGTGTGTGTGTGTGTGTGTGTCTGCAAGAGATTGAGAAAGAAATCGAGAGTGTGTGTGTGTGTGTGTGTGTGTGTGTGTGTGTGTGTGTGTGTGTGAGCTGTCGTCCAGGATTTACCCTCACTGAGAGTTAATCTGAGTGTCGGCAGGATTCTCTAAAGGTTACAGAGACACAGAGAGGAGTGTGTTGGAAACACTGCTGACCTCATTTTCACCACACACACACACACACACACACACACACACACACACACACACACACACACACCTTCACTTGTCTTTAATACTGTGTCTGACGGTCTGTGTGTGTGTGTGTGTGTGTGTGTGTGTGTGTGTGTGTGTGTGTGTGTGTGTGTGTTTGTAAGCTGCATCAGAGAAAAGGATAAAATAAAACTTCATTCGCTCACTGAACTGTTTCCTTTGTTTTCATTTTGATTATTAATAATAAATAATTGATTAATTGATTGACTGATTCATCAAATAATCAGATATCTAATATGTGATGGAGCGTAACCACGACTCTCAGAGTGTCTGAGTGTTCGGTCCGTCCAGCCGGCACGGACTCCACGAGTCAGTGTATCATGTTGTCCCAGCAGGAGCTCCACAAAGCTTCGTGTGATGTCACAGAGTGCATCGCAGCCTCCGAGTGTAATCAGGGTCCGTGTCCGGCTGTGGACGTGCGTCTTGTCTCTATGACAACAGCCGCCGCTGTATGATGGCGAGGATCCTCTGTGTTTACCATCTGTTTGTTAGCAGCAGAAGTTGCGTTGAAGATCTGAGTACTTCCTCCATCACTGGAGATCACGTCTTTAATTCAGTTTCTGTCGTGGTTTGACTTTTCAGTTTTGTTATTTCCTGTTTTATTTTGAAGTTCTGTCCTCATGTGTCATGTTTTGCTTTTAATTTCCTCCCTTTGTCTGTTTTCCTCGTCTTGGCCTCTCGCTGTCAGCTCGTCTCTCCTGTCTTGTCTCAGTCCCGCTCGGTCTCGTGTCCTTCGCTCCTAAACGTTCTTTGGTTTGTACTTTATGTAGTTGTCAGTGTTTTGCCGCCGGCCTTTTGGTTCTTGCGTTATGTTTTTTTCAGCTTATCATTAAAGCTGATTTTTGTTTCAACCCACCTTCATTTTTGTGTCTTGTGTTTGGGCCCTTTTTTTGTTTAAACCTCAGCCTCCTGAAGTTTTTATTAGTTTTATCAACTTACTAACTGTAAGTCAGACATTTCACTCACTGAATTGAGGCTGATTACCTGTCAGCCACGTACAAACATGCATAAACTCTCAGTGAGACTTGACAAGAAGCTTAATTTAGTGTTTCTGCAGGTTTAAATCTGGGAAATCCCTCCTGGTCTGTTAATGAGTCTGTAATAAGTTAGTTTAACCGCAGCTGAACAAACAGACTGTGTGTGTGTGTGTGTGTGTGTGTGTGTGTGTGTGTGTGTGTGTGTGTGTGTTACTGAACGACGACCTTCAGGTGAGGATTCATTTGCAAACTGAAGAGCGGCTCTGAATGAACCCGAGCGGGTCGACACCCTTCATGCGTCCGTTGCTTTGAAGGGAAGCCAAATGGCTCGGCTCCACCGCGCTGATCTCATCCACTCTCCAGACCCTGAATATTAAAACACATAATGCATGCAGTTTCCCCTCTCTTGCAATTTTTTCCTCGTAGTTCTTTGTCGTGTACCGGTGCTTAACGTGCTGATTTAGATGTGGGGTGTCAGCCAAGCTGCCCTCAGGCAGTTTTACCCTCTGCGACCCAGTTTATGGAGGCTCCTGCTTCCCCCCGTCGGCCCGATGCCGAGCCGACCGCGGAGCAGTCAGGTGGCTTTGTGTGCTGGACTGGGCCCCCAAACGATCCTCCTCCAAAGAGCTTTCCGTCGGTTAAAGGGAAGACGAGTCTGAACTGGGAGTTCATCACCAGGACTGTCTGTGACATCATCTCATGTCGTCACAAAGGAGTCAGATTACTGATTATTGTCAAACCCCGACCTCCGAGAGGGAAGAAAACCAGCGTGTGGGGGAAACACACAGTAATGTTTTACTTTTAGCAGAAACACAACGTCTTTATAAAAGTATTTTCAGGTAATATAGTTACAGTTACTAAAAACGGTAACGTGTTAACAACACACAGAACAGCAACTCGTTTAATCTCATTAAGGATGAAGATGTTTTAACTTTTGTCAAAAAGGTCCAACTGAAGTAGAGATATGTTGAAATGTTACTTTGGTTACTTTTCTGACTTCCTGTTGAGTTTTCTGACTTGTCGGCCACCGTAGCACAGAATGTATAACTCTCAAATGATAGTAACTGGTAGTGTGTGATACATTTTGGAGCTAACTTGCCCAACAACAACTGACATGAAGCTAAATCCAGCTGTTGTTCAGGGAGATGAGGTTCAGACAGTCTGCAGAGCCGAACAAATGAGACTGATGTCATTCAGGAAACAACCAGCTCCTTTTTTATTTTGAACATCAGTGTCGCTGCTGCTTTGAACCGACGGCCCGATCTCACTGCCAACGCATGAAATCCAGCAGCCTGCTCGGCGGCTTCACGTCTGAGGTCTGACGCTGTGTTCACCTCCAGGGTCACTTCTTGAAGAGCCCGTCAAGTTCAGCAGTCACCGCGATCAGCGACCTGTTTGTGAGCCGAGTCGAGAGGGATTCGTTTTGAGGTTTTGATGTCAGTATGTTAACACGAGAGACGTACTTGAGTTACGTCATCTTCTTCAGACCCTGCTGCCGTTTGTTTCACCAGAGTCAAAGCAAAAGACGTGGAGGAGGGACTGAAGACCTCCTCAAACATTATACTGTATCGTATATTATTGTATTAAAATCCATGAAAATATGAATAAATATATATTCTTATTCTTGAAAAGTAAGTTTCTCATGACAGAGAGACGTTTGGTGAAAAGACAAAAAGAATTGAAACAGTTTCTTTTGGGAGGAGATGATCTGCTGAAGTCGTCTGTCAGGGCTCCGACTGTACTGTACGACAGTGTGTGTGTGTGTGTGTGTGTGTGTGTGTGTGTGTGTGTGTGTGTGTGACAGACGTGCTGGCATCGGGGGATTTCAGGGTTTTTGGGCTGAAGTGTGGGGGACGGGTGCTGATGTGTTCAGGGACCCCTGGGTGTCGGCGTCACCCGGTCTTGTCTGCTGCGTTCAGGCCTGCTGCAGAGATGAAAGACTGAGCGCCGATAAAACAGACTGGCTGAGTGTCGGCACACACACACACACACACACACACACACACACACACACACACACACACACACTCCTACGTTTGTCAGGAGCCTCTCTGACATAAAACACTCCCTCACCCTGTAACCCGGTTCTGATTCTAACTTTTAACCCAAACACAAGTCTTAACCTGAGTCACATGACGTGTTTTTAGTTACAGTTACTAAAACCGGTGATGTGTTGATACCACACAGAACCATCGGGTCGCTGGACGAAGTGTGTGTAACGATGTAAATGGTCAAACTAAAGTAAAAGTACAGATATCATGTTAAAATGTTACATCGGTAAAAGTGAAAGTCACCCATATGAATAGTACTCGAGTAAAAGCATCTGATATTAAATGTACTAAAGTATTAAAAGTAAATTATACATTTATTTACATGTATTTATAAACTGAATTAGGAGACGACTCATTAACGTCGCGGCCGATTGTCACATCCAATGTTCAGCATTTTTCTGTCTATCGTCGCTTTTATTTTATTTCTAATAAAACATTAATTTAAAATGACTCTGCTGCAGCATGTAATCTGCAGAGGAACTAGTAAGTTATCAAATAAATATACAATATTTAGTAAAGTAACAGAAAATGGAAATACTCATGTAAAGTACACATAACTCAAAATTTGGCGCCCAACCTCCTTTCTTGTTGGGCGGCGGCCTCTAGTGGCTGTTGTAATTATTACGGCAGCAAAGCAGGAAGTCAAGCGAAGTACAAAGAGCGACACGTCTGCACGGGGAGGAGGTCGGGCTGGGTGGTGGTCGGGTCGAACGCGTCAGGACAGAATAAGCGTTCACAAACGTTTTAACAACACAGACCTGACAGAAACTATGATCCTTCTGACGCACCGGCAGGTTTGTCCCTGCGCACCACACACCGGGGATCCCTCAGTCGCCATGAAACCAAATTTTATGTTTCTGTCGTGTGTTTGTTTGAGTTCTGCTTGTTTTCTGCTGAGTGTCTCCATTATCCTCCTTATTTTCAGCCCCTGTTTAAAACACTGATATGTAATAAAAAGGTAGAAATAGATAACACAGCTCCACCACTTGCAGAGGTAGATTAGCTGTTGTGTTCAGCACAGTCACACTGTCATATTTCCGAGTTAGTGATTTCCTGTTATCGGCTGATTTCACAGCTGTTCTCTGCCGTCACTCTGTGAAACCAGCTAGTTTTATATTTGTGAGCACCGCTGCCTCCCGGGGACGGTGACAGGACTCGTCTGGTTTAATCCGGGTGTTTTACTGACTGTTAGTCATCATTTACTCACTCACAGCTAATTCTCCTCTGAACGCTGACAGCCTCGGTTGTGAGATGATTGTGTGTGTGTGCGTCTCGTGTCACGAACACGAAGGTGGAGCGACTCGTGGAATAAAAAGTGCTGCTCCTCGTAAACCTTTTTAAAAATGTCAGGCACAGACGCAGGCTCACGGCTGAACTACATCTGTGCACATGCAGATAATGTGTTAATGTATGTATTTATGTTTGTGTATGCATCCAGAGCAGCCTGTGTGTGTGTGTGTGTGTGTGTGTGTTCTCGGTGCCGGCGGCCATGTGTGGGCGGTTTTTTAGCCCTCGTGGCCTGGATAAACGTTCGCAGTCCAGTGCGTCACCGTGACAACAGGTATTGGGGTATAATTTAAGCGTGAAGCTTAATGGAGCTCGAGTAACGAGGCCCAGAGCTGGTGTCCCGCCTGTCTCTCCCATCACGTCAGCCGGGCCGGTGGCCGACACCTACAGCGTCTTCATAATGTGGAAGAAAAAACGCCTCTGCTCTTCCACCTGGCTGCCTCCGAACAATAGGGCACATTTTAACTCATGCACATTATGGCAACAACACCAGAGAGGGGTGATTTTTAATGCGATTATGCTTGTATGATGGCGGTGAAGCAGTAAAGTCGCTATAATCCGCGTCAAAAACGTCCGAGTGGATTTGTTGGTTTTCGTGTAAAAGAGGAAAAAAAAAACCCAGCAGACGAAACAATCTGTGCAAAGTAGAGTGCAGCGCTTAATTTAGCGAGTACAAGTGTTAGATTTATGAGAAAGGCTGGATGGAAACAAGGATTTTAAGGTAAATCAAGCGTGAATACTCAGAAGAATCAAGCTGATGAAGCAGAGCAGCAGCAGTCGAGGACCGCTGGAGGCTGAGCCTGGTTTCATTTTGTTAACACAGAACCAGAACCTACTGAAGAAACACCGATGACCCGGCGAGCTGACTGGAGTAAAAGCAAAATATCCGACCCAATCACCAGGATACATGTTCGCTAAGAACGTTTCTGCAGAACCACAGATAAGATAAAACTGGACGTGTCTTCACGTTGCCAATGGTCAGGGTTAGAAAAACGCCACAACACGGGTGGAGACGGCCCAACGACGTGAAAGAGACGTCTGGAAACATCCCCATGTGTCCACCGGATGTGTAACGTGAACGTGATGTGCCACGTTTGGTACAAATGTCAACCTCAAACGTCTCTAAGGAGCTAAAAGAGGCTCAAAAGCATTGTAGAGCTGCAGCGGTTGTTTCATTGTCTCATAAAAATATTGGCTCATGCAGCTTTAAAGGAACAAGTTTCCAGGAGCCCCGAGATCCTAAACTGATTTATTTACATAATGTGAAATCTTTACTGTAGCTGCTAAGCTAACAGTGTTAGCATGTGTTTAGACCGCACGGCGACGGTGTGAATGTCTCCTCAAATCAGTTTTGGGATCTCGAGGCTGGAAACTTGGATTTCTGCAGACGAGCTTTGTGGAGACGTTTCATTTATTTATTTTTGGTTGTTTTTTGCGTCTCCAGCTCCAGAAATGTTTTGCGGACTGTGAAACTTCACCCGACTCTCCGTCAGCATGGAGGTGATTTTTGGGTGAACTGCTCCATCATGAAACAGGTGATTTCTTCTTGTCGCCTCTCTGCAGCGTCTGGACTGAGACCAGCTCTGAAACCACTGATGTCCTTGGAAAATAAAGTTCCTCTGATGAACTCTTCCCTCGTGTTAAACTCTGCTCTCCGCTCAGTTTCTGCTGCCGAGCGTTTTTCCTTTTCTTTTTCTAAATCATTGAATTGAGCCGTTTGAGAGGCGTCTCGTTCGTCCATCGTGTTGCATCATCTTCAAAGCTGCGTTCAACAAGGCGCATCTGGTTCTACGTATTACAGCATATTAGGACATGTGGTGCGTTCGCTGGCGTAAGCTGCTGTAAGCTACGGCGGGATCTCATATTTATGGACGAATGTGTGTAAATTACTGAACAAGAAGCGTCTGGATTAAACACTTCACTTCCTGTCTGTTCAGAGAGCGTTGATCAGATGGGATCATCACAAGGAGGAGGAGGAGGAGGAGGAGGAGAGGAGGAGGAGAGGAGGAGGAAGAGAGGAGGAGAGGAGGAGGAGGAGGAGAGGAGGAGGAGAGGAGGAGAGGAGAGGAGGAGAGGAGGAGAGGAGGAGAGGAGGAGGAGAGGAGGAGGAAGAGAGGAGGAGAGGAGGAGGAGGAGGAGAGGAGGAGGAGAGGAGGAGGAAGAGAGGAGGAGAGGAGGAGAGGAGGAGGAGGAGGAGGAGAGGAGGAGGGGAGGAGGAGGAGGAAAGAGTAAATAAGGGAAGAAAGTGAGGGAGGATGAGAAGAAAGAGGAAACAAGAAGATAGGAGGGAAGCAAAGAAAATGAGAAGAGGAGGAGGAGTGGATGAAGAACAGAGGGAGGAGGCGAGGAGGAGGAGAGGATGAAGAACAGAGGGAGGAGGCGAGGAGGAGGAGAGGATGAAGAACAGAGGGAGGAGACGAGGAGGAGAGGATGAAGAACTGAGGGAGGAGACGAGGAGGAGAGGATGAAGAACTGAGGGAGGAGACGAGGAGGAGGAGAGGATGAAGAACTGAGGGAGGAGGAGAGGGAGACTCGTAAATATTCGATCGCATGACGACGTCTGAAATCAATTATTGTCATGTGAGTGTTTCTGAGGAGGAACATCGTTCACTGACCTGATGACACAAATACGACTTTATAACAACCTGTGGACAGGAGGAGGAGGAGGAGGAGAGGAGGAGGAGGAGGAGGAGGAGGAGGTGGAGGAGGTAACAGGAAGAAGAAGAGGAGGAGGAGGAGGAGGTAACAGGAAGAAGAAGAGGAGGAGGAGGAGGAGAGGAGGAACAGTCAGCACCACGTGAGGCGAGCAGAGAGAAACGATCAGAGTCACAGTTCAGATTGAAAATGTGTTCAGACTGGGTCGGATCATATCGATCTGTTTACATGAGACATTGTTCTGATTATTGGAGGAACATGTAGACGCAGCTAGTGTCTCGATGGTCCTTCCTTCCTCTTTCTCTCTCTCACTGAGGAGCACAACAGTCCAGCAGACTTGTAGTTGTGAGTCTTCAAGGAAAATGTGCAGCGTCTCTCCGTCATGACTGAAACACAACTTCAGTAACGTATCTGAGGAGGAAGCAGTTCCTCTCCACATGACTCTGAACTGAAATATAAGAAAACTGATGAAAAGTGACAATTTCTCTTAAAGCCCTCGTATGTTGCTGATGTTGTCCCAATATAACGGCCCCTCAGTCACACACACTGTATTTGCAGAACATAAACCATAAAATCACATCTTCATGTTGTGTCATTGTGCGGCGCAGCGAGCGCTTTAATCCCTTTACGACGTGTAATTGAAGTCCCTGTTTTAACAGCCGTGGATTGAGGACATCAAACACATTTACAGGAAAACTCACAACAACCAATTTCCACTAAACTCAAAAACATAATTGTGCGATCGCTCTTATTGTCCGCGGGCGAACGAGGTGCTTTTAAATAAAACCTCTTAATGCCCACCCACCCCTCTGTAACAGCAGCACTGCAAAACACTCCACGCACAGCGGAGAGGAAACAGGAGCATTAATCCTTCGCTGGTCTGTCGGGAGTTATCGACGAACAAGTGTTTGATTGTTCGGGCATTTAATGTGAATGTGTGAGGTTGTCCTGGGACGTGGTGGGCTATCAAAACCCACCGCAGCTGCACAGACAGAGCGGGAACGTAGCGGGCGAGGGAAGGAGTGAAGCTGCTGTTAGTCTTGACCTGTCGAGAGTTTAACGATGGCAGCGTCCCAGGAAGGTGATAAAACCTCAGTGTTTGTAGTTCAGCAGAAAAACCAGCAGACAGCAGGGAGATGAGGGAGTTTACTGTTGGACTGCAGTGATTAGGTGTTATCAGACGAACCCACGGCCGTCATCTGTAACGTGACAGGGCGGGTAACTCTACCAGACCTGAGCGAGTGAGTGTCGGTGTGAGGGGCTGTGTTTTTCTAACCGGTCGGAGGAGCTGAGCGCTGAGGACGGCCAAGACAAACAGCACAGTGTCACGGACCGATCAGCTGCTGGGTGGGCGAGCAGCGCCGAGAGACGGGTCTGAAACATTTACTGGTTCCCGCTCCGCTGATCAATATGTTTTACATTAACAGGAGATTCAGTGAGTTAAACAAAAAGAGGTTGTTTTAGTGATGGACTCAATATATCTCCACATATGTGGATCCACATCAACAGTCTAGTATTGTTTTATTTTTAATGTCAATTAAACATCATCATCTTCAAATGTGTTGAATTATCTGTAATAAAGTCTCCTCCTTCTTCCGCTGCTCGACACGACCGCTCCCTCTATCTCTTTTTTTAAAATCAGATTTAAAAATGTCTTTAAAAGAGGCTAACAAGCAAGTTTTGAGAACCTTGAGTGGGAAATAAATGAAGATTAGGATAAATAACATTAAATGTGATACAATATTTATTTGATAGTGATAAAAGGAGGTGCAGGATCCAATCAAATATCCGGGAGGTCCTGGATCTAAACCCTGAGGAACAGTTGTTGGACTGTGAACGCATCCTTTTACCTTCTTGGACTGTATATTAGTTTATTTCACTACAGGCTCTACTTGTTACAACTTCTCTTTTACATAATCAATTGTTGCATGACGCTCGACCTGGTTCAGACACTGCTAAGTACTACAGCGACCTCCGACAGAGAACAGACGTGTGTTAACCAGCTGACATGTTACGGGACACGTTCGTCCGTTACCTCATCAATGATTCACGTCGTTTATCAATCACGTCCATTGTTTGTTGGCAGAGCGGTGACCTGACTCCACATTGTTTGAGATCTCAGGGATCGGCTTCTTCCTCAGAGGTCACAGAGTTGTGACGTCTGAACCGATCAAGGACGGACGGTGAAGAATTGATGTCCAGACGTCTGAGCGGTGGCTCTGCACGCCGCCGACAGAGATGTTTTACAGCTCAGCAGCGCTCAAGGATGAGAATATTTCATGCGAGGACGGTGGAGCTCTGCGGCTGATGGCCGAGGGCCTGCAGGGTTCACATCTGCATGAGGAGCGGGAATAACTCAGTGCTTACAGGAATACTTCAATATACATAATACTATATATATAATACTAAATATACGGTCAGCATGTGAAACTACATGAATCTGTGAAGGGACTAATTAAGACAGGCTTTAGTTAATCGGTGATCGTATGTGATTTGTTCTGTGTTTTGATTTTCCTCACAATCCACAGTTGTTGCTGTGATGCTGTGCAGCTTTCTGGAGACCTGTTGTTACAGTGCGGTTGCCAGGTTTGGTACCATTACACCCGTTCAGAGACCTCCGCTCCGGGCTGCGTGGCCCGGCAGAGGTGCGTTTCAGTTCTGATTTCCTCTGCTGCTGCTGCACTGGGAGCGTCATGCCGGCCCGATGCTGCTCACCTGCTCTGATTTTGTTCATTTCATTAGATTGTTCTTGATTTTTGTGCTTCGACTGCGGTTAAATCCTGCAGCTCGCCTCTTAACCGGAGTACGTAAGAGGGAGCACATTACTCCCATTCTGGCTTCCCTCCACTGGCTGCCTGTGCATTTTAGAGTTCATTTTAAGATTCTTTTATTTGTTTTTAAATCTTTAAATGGTCTTGCCCCACCTTACCTCTCTGAGCTGCTCCATCCCTACGCTCCTGCCCGGTGCCTCAGGTCAGCTGACCAGCTGCTCCTGGAGGTACCGAGGTCTAAGCGGAAGCTCAGAGGGGATAGAGCTTTCTCTACCGCCGGTCCCAAACTTTGGAATGACCTCCCACTGCACGTACGACAAGCCCCCTCACTGTCCATTTTTAAAACTCATCTTAAAACCCATTTTTATTCTTTGGCTTTCAACCCAGCATGAGATTCTGCTCTGTTTTAGTGTTTTATCGTTTTAACTTGGTTACTGTTTTCTTGTTTTTATTGTTTTTATATTGTTTTATGTTTTTATGTTTTACGTTCTATTTCTCATTTATGTACAGCACTTTGTCCCAGCTGTTGCTGTTTAAAGTGCTTTATAAATAAAGTTGAGTTGAGTTGAGCTAAGTGTGTTTATTGTTCATACTTCTGACTTTGTTCTGCTGTAGAAGTCTGAACAGGGTGTTTCATTTTGAAAACTGACCCGATGCTCTGTCGTTCTGCTGCAATCAGCTGCAAGTATTTTTTCTGAATTTCCAAACTGTTCAGCTCCTCTGCTACAAATAACATCTGACACATCAGGTAACTTTAATCTTACAGACTGGACCTTTAAAGATTTAGAGTTTTTTTTAGCTAGCTGTTCCTAACTACTTCCAGTTTGTAAGCTAAGCTAACCATGTCTGTGTGTCCTCTCATACAGAAATATTGTTGAACTATATTTTATATTAACAAATGTGCGTGAGGAGGAAGCAGCTTGAGATCCAGGACGTTCACGGAGCAGAAACATTCGGACCAGGGTGGTGTCGGTGTGGATATAAAGCGGGAGAAGACAGATGGAGCAGCGCTGGTTTCACTGGACAAAGGTCAGAAAGAGGAACCTGGAGGAATGAGCTCCCTCCTGACGGCGGTGACGTGCTGCTTTCCCTCGTTTCCTCACCAGCTCTGCCGCTCGCGCTCCATCACGTTGTCACGCTCGGCCCTCATCGCTCGGCCTCGGCCCCCGTGGCCCTCCGCTGAACCGAGCGGCGGCTCATTACAGCGCCGGGGCCTCAGAGGACGGAGGGCTGATGTTTAGCAGCTGAATCACCCTCCTCCTCCTCCTCCTCCTCCTCCCGCCCGGCGTTGGTTTCAGTCTGTCGAGGCGGAGAGAGCGTCATTCATCAAGAGCCGACAGGCCGTCAGTCACAGCGGCCGGCAGCAGCAGAGAGGCCACGGTCATTAAGCTTCCTGCGAGCCCTGCAGCTCCACACGCTGCTGACAACTGGGCCCGCCGGTCAAAGACTGGTTCCTGAGAGAAATATGACAAACAGAGCTGATGTGAGGAGCTGAGGAGAAGAGTGAGACTGTTTAACATCAGTTTGAACCGTGCACCACACACTGAAGGTTTTCACTGGTTTTTAGCTCATTAGCTAAAAATTCATCCTTATTTTCTGTCAGTCTGCAGGTTTGAACCCAGCTGCTGTTTGCAGTCGATATGAGCAGCTGGTTCAGTTACAGTCAGTCTTTTATGAGCTTCAGTCAATTTATTTGTTTAAAGTGGTCAACCACTTAACTCAGCTGTAACTTAGATCATTAGATCTCCTGATCAGTCAAATCAGTTCTAGTTTCTGAAATCTTCAGCTATTTCTGCAAAGTTAGCCTTGTTTCCAGAAGAGGAGGAGGAATAAAAGGAAGAGGAAGAGGAGGAGGAAGAGAAGAAATAGAAGGAGAAGAGGAAAAGCGAAAGAAGAAGGAGGAAGAAGAAGGGAGAAGAGAGAGAAGAAGGGGAATAAAGAAGGAAAAAGGAAGAAGAGGGAAGAGTTATGTGAACAAGCCAAGGTGGAGGCAGCTTCATCTTCACGTCGGGCGACTGGACCTCCTCCTCGTCTCTTGTTGGGTGACAGCAGATCTTCACAGTGAATTGAGATCAACTTATTGTTGAGGATGAAACATCTGGACCTACTATGAGCTCAGAATAATTTAATATATATAAAAAACAACAGAAAGGGTGTAGATTTGTAAGATATGTACAACAGGAGGTGATCAGATTGTCTGAGCAGCAGACGGACCGGCCGGCATCACATCTTCAGACGGATCATCCTGATATCTGAGCCTGGCCTGGTGTTGACGGCAGCAGGACGGCCTGCAGAGGAGAGAGGGATGACTCGGGGAGGAAACGCCGGCTGTCGGAGGAGAAGATCTTAATATAGATTCTACTGACTCTGTCACTTTCCCCCCAAAACAGAGCGAGAGCCTGCAGCGCCGGGTTTCTGCACGCTTCACTGTTTATGAGAGGAGCACTTCCTGCCTCTCCGCTGATGCAGACGCTCTGATGTTCAGCTCGGCCAAAGTCTGCTGTGGTGTGTGACGAACTCCTGAAAACTGCAAGTCAGATCATTAGTCATCGCAGTGCGTTTAACCTTAAAGGAGCAGTTCACCCAAAAACACAAACCCAGTCATCGTCTCCTCCTGATGATATAAAGTCAGGCTCAGCCATCGTCTCCTCCTGATGATATAAAGTCAGGCTCAGCCATCGTCTCCTCCTGATGATATAAAGTCAGGCTCAGCCATCATCTCCTGATGATATAAAGTCAGGCTCAGCCATCGTCTCCTCCTGATGATATAAAGTCAGGCTCAGCCATCGTCTCCTCCTGATGATATAAAGTCAGGCTCAGCCATCGTCTCCTCCTGATGATATAAAGTCAGGTGAAGTCTCGTCGTCCACAGAACATTTCTGGAGCTTCACAGTAAAACAGAGTCGCAGCGTTCATCTAAACATCTGAAGCAGCTGGAGATGATGTAAAGCTCGTCTGCTGTGATCACAGTCTGCAGGAGAGAAGAGGTCCCAACCTGATCTGAAATCTTCAGAGTGGCGACGTGTCGGCCTGCAGCCCGTCTGCATCAGCTCGTGAAAGTAAATAACATCTTTTCAAATGAATTCAATATAATGTTGATGTGACACGTGGTGTTTGCTGCAGACCTGCACCTGTTGTATCTGTGGTTTGCTGTGTTTGACCTCTGACACTACATCCTGGTGACCGGGCTGTTAAATGATGAGCTGTCCGGTCGATCGGTGCCGTGTTTTGACCTCGACCCAAAGATATTCAGTTTACTTTCATAGAGGAAAATATTCACATTAGAGAAGCTGGAATCAAAAGTCTCAAGCTGATGAATTGATGATCACAACAGTCGGCAACTGATTTAATAGCTGACAACAAATGGATTCATTGATTCTTTCTTCTTTCCACAACACTTGGTCACAAATGAAAGTTTTCCCGGCCTCACCGTTGGTTCTGCTCCGTGTGGGCTCTGGTTCTGTTGGTTCTCAGCAGATGTTCCAAAAACTTCTGTTTTAATTTCTGCATCTCGTGAAAACTTTTTGGTGGCACAGAGAAATTATTTTTAACATTGTTGCATTGTTTCCATCCGGGTCCGTCTAAACAAGCCAAGCGGGTTATTTCTGTGCGGAAGTCTCTTCATCTCACACTCCCGTCTGTAGGTGAGCAGAGCCGGCGCCGGCTGACTGACAGCTCTTTGAAAACACCATTATTAGAGACAGAGTGGAAGAAATAGCTTCAAAGACCCGCTGTGTGTGTGTGTGTGTGTGTGTGTGTGTGTGGTGTGTGTGTGTGTGTGTGTGTGTGTGTGTGTGTGTGTGTGTGTGTGTGTGGTGTGTGTGTGTGTGTGTGTGTGTGTGTGTGTGTGTGGTGTGTGTGTGTGTGTGTGTGTGTGTGTGTCTGGCACTGTTCCAGCACCGGAGAGTCCGACGGCCATCAAGTGTTTTACTCCGTCAGTTTTCTGTTTTTTTATTCTTTTGTCCGCATAATTATTATTACTGTCACTGGTCATTAAGTGTGTGTGTGTGTGTGTGTGTGTGTGTATGTGTGTGTGTGTGTGTGTGTGTGTGTGTGCGGTGTGTGTGCGGTGTGTGTGTGTGTGTGTGTGTGTGTAGACAGAAGGTAATAATCAAGGTTCGCGTCTGTCAGAAACTTGTCAGTCGCTTTGTACTTAAAGGGAAATACCACTCAATTTGAAAACGTCATTTGGAGCCTGTTATTCATCACACACACACACACACACACACACACACACACACACACACACACACACACGTCAGTCTGGTGGAAACGTGTTGCTCACTGGTCGGTCGGGTTGATGGTTCTCAGATTGCTGCGTGACATTTTGGACAGATGGAGGGTGGAGGATAACTGTCGCTCACCCCCTCCACCTCCCCGTCCTCCCCCGTCCTCCCCCGTCCTCTTAATGTAAACCATCTGTCCGGACTCTGGATGTCTGAGGATCTGATCTGGCACTAACCAAACTTCACCACGGTGTAATAACCTCCAGTCTCCGGGCCTGGTGGGTGGGTCGGGGTGGTACCGGTGGAGACAGACGCTCCATCAGAGCTCCAGACGTCTGGACTTTGAAGCAGGATCTGCAGTTGGCGCTGGAGCTGCAGCGTTTTCACATGTGACACAGCAGCAACAGTTTTCCACACAACAGCAGCATAAGTATACTTTCTCCTCCTGACGTCTGGGATTTGAACCAACAACCTCCTGACCTCGCCCGGCCTCCACCCTCCTCAACTCCACCCTCCTCACCTCCACCCTCACCTCAGCTCTCTGGCTTCAACAGATGTCTGAGACAAATTACAGCAGATCAGGCCGACAGAGGAGCTGACGGAGCTGACGGTGTCAGATGTCCTGTCAGAGGCACCGAGTCCACTCTTTCATCAGAGGAGGGAGAGGAGGAGGAGGAGGAGGAGGAGGAAGAGGAGGAGCAGGAGGAGGAGGAGGAGGAGGAGGGGGAGGAGGAAGAGGAAGAGGAGGAGCAGGAGGAGGAGGGGGAGGGGGAGGTGGAGGAAGAGGAGGAGGAGGAGGAGGGGGAGGAGGAAGAGGAAGAGGAGGAGGAAGAGGAGGAGGAGGAGCAGGAGCTGTGATGAAGTGCTCCTGAGCTTAGTGAGGGTTAAAGAGAACCTGCTGGACGGTCTGAACTGGACCTTGTGGTTCTGAGTGGCTGTGGATCAGCCTCAGCTGGTCCCGTCTCCATGAGCCCGCCTGTAGTCGTGTTGACACTGCGGCGTGTATCAGCGGCTGGTGACACGCTGCCAGCTCGCCGCCGTGCTGTTAAACCTCTTTATCTTCCCTCCTATTATCCGCGTGTTCTGATCCGCTCACGCTCGCTGACTAATACGCTTCAGCTTAATTAAACTCGTTTGCGAGCGGTGAAACCTCCTCATGCGGCGTAATGACAGGTCGCAGGGCTGTGGAGGTGTGTAGAGCAACAACCTCCGGGCGGAAACACACGGCACCGCGAGCGCCACAGGGCCAGAGTCTGGAGCGGAGGATTGTGGGTAAATACTGTACCGCTTCCAGGGATGTTCGAGCTCGGGTCAGTTTTCAGATCTGATGAGTTTGGACCAATGAGTAAAGTGTCGGATCATTGAATTAACACCACCTGAGTTTCACCGCCCTCGGGCTGAGAGTCGCCATTTTGTTTTTCTCGTAAGCGACACTGAGACCAGTTGAGCTTCATCCGGCCGCGTGTTTCATTTGTCAGTTTAAAAGATCATTTCCAAGTCAACAGTGTCAGTTTGTTGTATTAAAGTTAAACCTCATGTAGTTTTGTGTTAAAGCGCTCAGTGAACTCTCATCAGCACCAGAACCAGAACCAGCACCAACATGGAGCCAACTGGGCTCAGAACAGCTCGTAAACAAGATGAACATCACAATAAATCTGCTCATATTGACAACTGCAGTTCTGGTTCTGGTTCAGTTCTGTGAGCTGCTGATAGACAGGAGCAGCTTTTCAGTGAGGAGACGACGTCACTGACGACGCTGTCGTCTTTATAATGACGTCTGATGTTTCACAATTCAAACAGGATCAATACATCATCTGTCTCTTCATCAGAGTTTTACTACAATACAATGACTATAAAAAGATCATTTTTAAAAAATCA
Source organism: Pagrus pagrus (assembly GCF_965226575.1). NCBI lineage: Eukaryota > Metazoa > Chordata > Actinopteri > Spariformes > Sparidae > Pagrus > Pagrus pagrus. The sequence goes on from NC_140191.1 coordinate 1,585,177, forward strand.
AGAGAAAAAGGAGGAAGAGGAAAAAAATCAAAAGTCCCCAGACTTCCTTTAAAAATGACTCAATTTAGAGAGTTGTTGAGTTGGAAGGAACTTCACAGACTGTGAAACGCTGTCGGTGACAAATTCTTAATTATTTTGACCTTGTTGTAACTTCGGCGTGTGTCACAGTCTGGTTTTAGGAGTTCCTGCATCCATGGTTAGTTTTCTGTAGCTCTGTTAAACAGCCTACTGAAGCGGTCTGCAGGTGTGTCTGTGACCGTCCAGGTGAAATCCCCCCAAATAAAAGTGTGAGTGAGTCCTGTCCTGTTGTGTCTTTAAGGGTCTCACATTCATCACAAGTTGATCCTGTAATGTGGATTATTAACAGACATGTACTTCCTGGTTGGAGAAGCTCTCTGTCCTCTCCAGGTGAGGCTGATGATCAGCTTGATGTGTCACACCTGTCCAGGTGAAGTCTCTAGAGGAAACCAGCCGGCCCACCGTGTGCCTCTCTGGAGCTGCTCTGAGCGACTGAAGCGTTTCGTGGGGATTTGGCAGCGTCCCTCCCGATCCAATGAGCCGGGACTAATGTAAACACAGGTGTGACAGATTTACCTTCAGACACGTCAGTCGAGCCGCCGTGAGGTTTCATCCGACAGCGTGAAGACTCGCTGATGAACACGCTGTGATTTGTTTTTCTCATATAGTGAGGTTGTGACGGCGTTTTTCCAGCCCGGCCTGACTTCCTGCTCTGAATGTTTCCTGATGGACGACTCTGAGCGGCGTGACCGACTGATTGCAGCCAACATGTCGCCGGCCTGCAGAGCTGCAGAGCTGCAGAGAACTGAAGCGGCAGCTCGCAGCCACACACGCTGCAGAAGAGCGAGGATGGATTTCAAAAAGCGAGCCGCCCTCGTGGCCTTCTGGAGAAAACCTCCCCGTGAAATGGAGCCACTTCCTGTCAGGGACGCACACGGGCCGGAGAGGCGAACGACTGCATCGACTTCAGCACTGAATTATGGGTCAGATCTGCTCAGCTGCTGTCGCACTCAGTAAGTAAACATCCTGACAACAGCAACGAACAACAGCAACTGAACAACTCACTGGTTCCCTTTAAGAAAAATCTACGTTTTTATTGTTTTGTGTAGTTTTTGGGAGTTTAAACAAGAACATTCTGCTTCTTCTGATCATTTTCCATGACTGGAAAACTAGAAGAAGAAGAAGAAAGTGGTGTTGGAAATCCTTTTAATGCCTGTTTTATTCTTTTTTGTTGTGTTTTTATTATTTCTACTTATCATCTTCTGGGTCTTGAGTCTTGAACTGTTGCCTTTTCTTGTTGTTCTTCAATCAGTTGAGTTTTGAGCTAAAATAAAATAAAGAGCCGACCGATGACGTGAAATCAGCCTCGGCCGTGGTGAAATGAAAATATTGTGCTCATGATATTGCTGCTAACTGTAGCTACTGTTAGCTTGTTAGCTCAGTTAGCCGAGCAGCTAGCTGGACCACCAGGGGAGTGCACATTAGCTTTGGACCACTGGGGGAAGAGAGGCAGATATTTCTTCAACACAATAAATCTTTGACACGACGTCAAAACTAAACTAAAAAGTGATTTCATTCATCCTGAACGTAATCGTCCGATCACGTCGCCTCACCGACGTCCTCCCCTCCTGCGCTCTGTGATCAGAAAGCCGGACTCGGTTTTCATTTTGCTTTTTTATGAAGCGCTCAGAAACAAAACACGTGCAGATAATCTCTCCATTCAGACCGAAGTCTTCAAAACACGACATCCATCCCTCCTGCAGACTTCAGAGGGATCTGCTGAGCGACTCCGCGAAGAACAAAGATCTTTCTTCACTTCAGATCCTCGAAGCACCGACGAGGAGGAGAAAACGTTTTGATCTCAGCAAACTGTTCTTTCATTGGAAGGATTCTGTTGATAGATGATGCAGCTGCAGGCCGCCATCATTACTGCACACAGGAAACAGCAAACGGCCTCCAGATTGAGGCTTTGAAGCAAGGCATCAACAGAGGCAGGTTGAGAGGTTCAACGCCCGCTGAGTCCATGAGAGAAATCATAAACTGACCTGAAGAAACAAAAGACTCGGGACACGTGAGGGACCATCAGTTATAATAACAGTGAATCAATAAATGAAAAGTTGTGTCTCCTTCACAGTGGAGGAATGTAACTAAGTACATTTACTCAAGTATTTTACTTGAACTTGAGTTTGATAATACTGTAGTTAGACTACCTTCACCTACATAATGAGTACTTTTACTTTTTCACTAAAGTAACGAGGCTGTTTTGAAAATGTGACGAGGAGAAAGTTCAGATGTCGGGAGAGAAAGTCAGAAGTACTCGAGTACAGTAACTAAGTATTTGTACTTTGTTACTTCACCTCTGCTCAGACCTTAAAGACGTGTTCTGGAGCTTCTGATTGGTCCTGGAACCGTTTCCTGTTGCAGTAAAATAAATACAGAGATGAATAAAAATCTTTAGATGTTTTTGGTTCTGATGTTTGTGTCTCATCGGTCTGACACTGGGTCAGAACCATTACCCACAAACCCTTTCTGTGTCACCTTCCACCCACCCTCTCTCTCTCTCTCCCTCTCTCTCTCCATCACCTGACTCAGCATGTCAGTGGGCGGGTCCTGCGGCCTGTCAGTCAGACCTCCTCCTGCTACGTGATTGGCCTCTCTCCTCCTGGTTGGGCGGGGCCTGCGGAGCCACATGGAGTCTGCTGGGTGTCTCTGTGACCGCCAGTCTGATCCATCCTCCGCTGGAGACGCTCCGAACAGTCCGGAGCAGCCTGATCCTCATCAGCATCATCTGTGAGGAGGAGTGAGGAGGAGTGAGGAGCATTATATTTTACCAGCTGCACTGAGACTGTCTCGGTCTCACCAGGAGCAGAGCAGGGGAAGAAGAAGAGACACTTCTGCTCTCACTTGTGCGTAAAAGTGTGTTGGATTGTTGATGGACTGTCTTCACGCTGTCACTGATGTTTCCTCCGCGCTGGATGGACTCTTCACTCCTCAGAGAGGATTTCGGAGTTAATTACTGAGCGTTAACTTCACGGAGCTCTGCTGCTTCAGGTGACTTTGCAGAGAAACATTTATTTTCACCTGTGAATCTTTGAGCTCGGATCATATCGAGACGGACCCGCGGACACTTCTCTGTCCTGGGTTTGATGGAAACATGACCAAAGCTGCGACCGGAGCGGTTCTCCTGCACAGCCTCCTCTCCCACCTGCTCCCGCTGCTGCTGCTGCTGCTGCTTCATGCCTCACCGGTGTGTCTGTCCGCGCAGCCCGGGCATCCAGCGCGCTACTTCGGACAAATAGCCGAGAACTCCGCGGCCGGGACGCCGGTGGACGGGGTGGTGCTGCCGCTCGGAGCCGGCGGCTGCCCCGGCGCGGACCTGAATGCCAGCCTAAAGGGGGATTACGCGTCGGATTTTAGGCTCGTTCACTACCGCGGGCACCGGGACCACCGGGGGCATCTGGGTCTGGTCTCCGCCAGAGCTCTGGACCGGGAGTTTATAGCGATGTACGAGCTGGCGGTGGAGCTGCCGCCGCGGTGTCTGAGGAGACCGGCCGCCGTCCAGGTCGAAGTGTCGGACAGGAACGACAACATCCCCCGGTTCACCAGCGGGAACCAGACGGTTGAAGTGGACGAGCTGACGCCGCTCGGTACCGAGCTGACCCGCTTTGACGCGAAGGACGGCGACGCGGAGAGGAACGGACGCGTCAGCTTTTACGCGTCACCGGAGTCTCACCTGCTCCACGTGGTACCACAGACCGGACAGGTGAGGCTGGTCGGGTCCCTCCTGGGCTTCAGCCAGGTGACTCTGCGCCTTTACGTGAGTGACGGCGGAGATGTGGCTCTGCTCGGTGGACCGGTGTTCCTGCGCGTCAACGTCCGCCGCTCCCGCAGAGCGCGGCGGAGGCCGCGGGCTCTGTCCGAGGAGCTGACCTACACCGTGACCGTCCCGGAGCACGTCAGAGTCGGGGACCTGGTGTTCACGGTGCCGGACCAGAGGTTCGAGCAGCGGTGGTTCGAGGTGATATCCGAGGCCGACGCGCCGGTCCAGATCGAGCGGGACTCGGGGCGTCTGTACCTGGCTCGCAGCCTGCAGGAGCCCGCTGAGGTGGTGGTGAAGATCCAGAACCTCCGAGGTAAGAACGAGTCTTTGTTCTGGTGCGTAAAAGCGCAAAGAGACCTGCAGAGTTCTGGTGCCGCTGCTGCGTCACCGAGTCCTCACATGTCGGTGGATTTAATGATGAAACATCAAACTGAACAGCTCAGTCTGTTTCTGATCAGCTCAACAGAGCTCTGAGGTTCGGATGGTTCTGGTGACGTCAGCTCGTGTGTGTGTGACTCTGGTTTTGATTCGTTTTCTGGAGGTTGTCGGTTGTTTGTGAAATGGGTGAAGAGAATCGTGTCAGTCATAAAGTGCAGGTTCGGAGTTTTGTTCTGCAGCTCTCCTGCTGCCCAAAAATCTGAGATCTGAAAGTCTCCACGAGGCGCCAAATGATCGGTTCCGTCCAGTTTCAGCTGCAGGAGGATGTGATGAGAGGTTCAGTGGTTTTTATTCCACTTCTATCTTTGGGCCTGTGTGTGAGTGTCAGGGTCAAAGGTCAGTCTGACCCTTTGATAATGTTGTTATCTGTAATGTTTCTATAGTTTCACCAGCAGTGAAGGACTGAGTGCTGTTTATTCACTGTGTGTGTGTGTGTGTGTGTGTGTGCGTGCGTGCGTGCGTGCGTGCGTGCGTGTGTGTGTGTGTGTGCGTGCGTGTGTGTGTGTGTGTTGGCTCGTCTCCAGCAGAGTTTGAATCGACCTCAACCGTCACCGGCTACTTTCCACTCTTTCATTCATTCCTCACACAGTCGCCAAGTGTGTGTGTGTGTGTGTGTGTGTGTGTGTGTGTGTGTTGCCAGCAGATCGTTAAAAGGACAAACAGAATTGACAGTGTTGAGTGTGTGTGTGAGGTGAGCAGAGTCTGTTCACACACACCTTACTTTCAAAATACCGTTAACACACACACACACACACACACACACACACACACACACACACACACACACACTTCTCCTGCGTGTGTGACCTCCTATGATGATAGAAATACTGACACACTCTCAGTCTGTTCTGTTGTTACTGTTAGTGTTCACGGTTTGAAGGAAGGAAAGAGGGAAGGAGAAGGAAAGAAGGAAGGAAGGAAGGAGACTTGTTACACTGATGGATTTATGAATGAGCGACATCAACTTGCTAACAAAACAAACCCTGACGTGTCTCTGAACTCTGAGCTCACGTTACTTTTAATTCTCTCGTTGTAACGAGATTATCTCCAAAAGATCACCGGACGGATTAATTAAAGGGTTAATTGATTTTAAATGTGAACTTTATTTTTATCACATTGTTTTGATTTCTTATTTCCAGAAAGAAGCCGTTCTCAGGGCGAGTGTCAGCATCTGCTGTAAACACTGAGACGTTGTCACATAAACTGTGAATGAATAAGTAAATAATTAAATGAGTGAAATAATCTGTTATAAACAAACAGTTGAATGTTGAGACACAAAGTGTCTTTAAAGCCTCAAACTAAACGTCATCTCGTCTGTGGTGAGGTTTAAATCTGAGAGACGAGATCTGATCGATAAACCCAAAACTCTCCAACCAGACGGACGAGATGTTTGAGTGAAGCAGCCCTTTAACACTGTGCAGGAGCCCCTGCTCGCCCGGAGCTTCAGGTCCACCTCAGCTCGTAGAAGAACTGAGATCCGTATTGAAGCAGCTCAGAGAGTCGGTGTCGCTGCAGCTCCGAGTTGTTTGACAGGATGAAACCAGGTCCAGATGCCGTCCTGATTGCCCCCCCTCCCCCGCTGCCCCCCCCGCTGCCCCCCTGCTGCCCCCCCCCAAAGTAAATGTTTAACCACGGGCCTAAACTCCTCACATCTGGACGGCGGTGGTGTCTCGGCGTTCTGGTCCGATCTGGCTAATCAGTCGCTCCAAACTGCTTCTCGGTTGTTTATTTGTAGAAATGAGTTGTGTTTGCTCACCTGGAGCTCTCCCAGGTCCAACACACGGGCAGCACCGGGCCAGAGCCTCCGACAGGAAGCTGTGTTTGTGTTGAAGCAGCCTGCAGAGCTCAGGTTGGCTGTGTGTGTGTGTGTGTGTGTGTGTGTGTGTGTGTGTGTTTCCTCGACACGGCGCTGAGCGTGCTGTAAACTCGCGGCTGATTGGTGTGATCTGTCTTTCGTCTGCTGGTTGTGATTCTGATGTGTGGGAACGGAGCCGGAGTCGTGGCGTCCGGTGGAAGTCGCACTCGCCCCCGCGGCCTCTGATTGGTCAGCCGGCTCGGCAGATGCTCTCTCTTACCCCCCTTTATCGACCGAGGTGGGTCAGGTGCTGGTTCTGAGCTGCTCTGGAACCAGTTCTTTGCGTTTCATCAGCCAAAGAACCAGGTCCTGGCCTGGTGATTCAGTTTGTTTCAGCCGGTGAAGATCTTTCTCTTCTTGAACAAAACTACAGACTGCTCCTTTAAACAGCCGGAGGTGTTCAGTCTGCAGGTAACAAACAGCTTGTTGAACCTTTTGTCTCCTGCTGCTGTTTGTTTGTTAGTGAAGGTGATGGTGTGATGGAGCAGACAGACTCGCAGCTCGTCGTCGTCCCTCACGTGAGTTCCTGTCAGCCGCTTCTGTTCGTCTGAGATGATTCGTACGAGAACGAGCGCTCTGTTTTTTTTAATTCAACAAGAACAACAGCGCGTCTTAAAACGATGGAGTCCGTCACGTCTCGTCAGCTTCAGGAGCTGGAAAGCTCCCGGTTAAACTTTCATGCACATCCTCTAAATATTTAACTGATCATCAACCGAACATCTCGACGTGTCGGAGACGTTCAGGCGTCGTCTTCTATCTTCTGCCGCTCGTCTCATCTGAAGTCGTGGCTTCGGTTGTCGACGTTAATTAAGACGTTGTGTTTCTGCTTCTGCTCGATCGCAGGACGGTCTGATCTCTGCGTGTCAGTCATTATGTGATTACTCACAAATGAAGCGGGTCAGATCCAATAAGAGCAGCTGGGTTTGGGTTCGACGAGCCAACGAAAGCAGAAATCGCAGCTGACGTGAAATTAACACGATGCGGACACATTTTTAGAAAAGTGACAGAAACTCTGACAAACTGCAAAACAACGCCGCCGCCGCGCCGCCGCCGTGCCGCCGCCGTGCCGCCGCTGCCGTGACCAACGTGTTTATTTGCATATTTAAATGAGAAAATTGTTCCTGTTGGCTGCAATTAACGCAGCTGCCTGCGCAGCGACGGCTGCTCCCTCATTAGACGCCGCTCACTGCTAACTGTTAGTAATTGTTTTAGTCAAAGTGTGTGTTTGTGTGCACAACACGCGCACACAGACTCACAGTATTACACAAACATGGCCCTGGCCTGTCAGGCTTTCCTACAGATTTTGTGTGCTTGGCAGCCCCGAGGTGACACACACACACACACAGACACACACACACACACACACACACACACACACACACACACACACACACACACACACACGCGCGTGCAGAGTTTTTTTTCCTCCTGTTTATTCTATTGTCTTTATTTCTGGATTTAGCCCGAGGCCTGAAGCAACCTGCCATGGCACCACGTGATTGTGTGTGTTTGTGTGTGTGTGAGAGACACACACACACAAACACACACACACACACACACACACAAACACTTTGGGACTGTGTGTCCTCGAGGCTGCTGAGCTTCACAGTGATTGTGTGTTTGTCAGTGTCACATACATTGATCATACCGGTCTCAGTAGGCATGTTTATTTGTTGGTATTTCACTGTGTGTGTGTGTGTGTGTGTGTGTGTGTGTGTGTGTGTGTGTGTGTGTGTGTGTGGCTGTGTGTGTGTGTGTGTGTGTGTGTATAGCTGCAGGATAAATTATTGTGACCACTCACTGAAGCTCCCCAGAATGACCTTTTTAGAAGGCAACAAAGCAGCAACACACACACACACACACACACACACACACACACACACACACACACACACACACATGAAGGTCCATATTCATCAGAATTAGCATCAACAGCTTTGAAACAAACAAACAAACAAACACTGCAGCTCGTTAAGTCTGAACATTATTCAAACGACTCATCAGCTGATGAACCATTCTGGAAATTACAGACGATGAAGGAGATATCATCTTAAATATGTGTGCATACAGTGCAGGAGGTTTGTAGCTTAGCTTAGCTTAGCTTAGCTTAGCATAAACACTGGAAGCAGACCAAATAAAAGTCTAAACAAACAGGTTTTGAGCCACAGTCGTTATTAAAGAAGAGTTATGGCCTAACGACAAACTGTCACTTCTATATTTTTGTTTGTGTTGTTTACTCTCGTAAATAAAGTGAAAGTGAGTTTATTTACTAAATGTGAAACTCTTCCTGTTCGTCACCAGAGACAGCGTGTGCTTCCTGAGGCTGCTGATGTTGTGAGAGAAGGCTACAGTTTGTTTTAACGACGGCTAATCTCCAGTTTGTCCTTTGTTCTGTTCAACACCTTCATGTTGAGGCTATAATGAAGCTCACGGCCTCCAGGGGGCGCTAGCAGGACTTGTTGACTGTTAGCCTTGTTTCCTTTCCTATCCGTCCTCACCCACCCTCCACCTCCCCACCCCCCTTCTGTCCCCCTTCATTTCTGCATCTATCGGTTGTCCTAATAGCTTATTGACAGCCAATCAGCAGTAGCCTCAGGGCGAGACCGCTCACCAATCAGCAAGTAGGACAAGGTCAACCCGTCCAGACTGCAGCAACACGTGACACACGCTACATGCTAAATGCTACATGCTACATGCCGTGTGACTTTTGCTATTTAATTGTGAAGTGTTTGTTTGGAGCAGGTTGAAAAGTCATTTTGTTTTTTAAAAACTCAACAAGTCTGATGCAGATTAACATTTAGTTTATACGTTATACAAGTGCAGTATTAGGAGACTGTGTGTGTGTGTGTGTGTGTGTGTGTGTGTGTGTGTGTGTGTGTGTGTGTGTTGTGAGGTGGAAAGTGCACGGATGAAACCTGCGAGCTCTTTTACGGCGCGTTAACCTTCATGCAGAGAGATGGACGATAAAAACGAGGTGTGAAACTAAGTGGAGAGGTGCCATGACCTGAAACACCTGATCCTCACACACACACACACACACACACACACACACACACACACACACACACAGAGCAGATGCGTCAACTGGAAACACACCTGGCTAACAAACACGAGTGTGACACACACACTCACACATCTTACCTGCTGCGTCGGACGTCTTTCTCTGCTGCTTACAGCTTTAATAAGATTTAGTGTATCATAACATCACACGCACACACACACACACACACACACACACACACACACACACACACACACACACACACACACACACACACACACACACAGCCAAGTATCAGATCTTGAGAAGCCTTCATGTGTTAATTAATGAAAGTCTGGAGCCGACATCAGAGGACACACACACACACACACGCACACACACAGGCACACACACATGCCACAGCCTTGATCACCACTTTGCTCTACTCAGGGTATCACAGGAGACCCTGTGAGTGTGTGTGTGTGTGTGTGTGTGTGTGTGTGTGTGTGTGTGCGTGTGTGTGTGTGTGAAGACGACCACACACACTCTTTCTGTCCTCTCTCTCTCCTCTTCCTCTCTCTCTCCTCTTCCTCTCTCTCTCCTCGTCCTCCCTCTCGCTCCCTGTTTCCATCCTGCAGCTCTTTGTTTGACCTTTAACCTCTCCAGCTGTGACCCGGGTCACATGAGCTGGCCTCGGTGCAGCGGGGGTGCAGACACGGAGGGCGAAGTTCAGCCTGGCTCATGACGACCTGCGATATCGCTCCAGAGTCGAAGAGTTTCAGCAGCTCGGCTTCTTTTTAAAATGTTTCTGCTGCGTCAGAAACAACCGCGGCTGCTGTTCCTGTTTCAGCGATCGTGTCAGTGCGGCTGACGATCGGCAGTTTTGGATTGTTTATGTCATATAATCACATTTTAATATGAAATGTCACGCTGGTCGCCGACCGAATGAACGCTGACCCGGGTGGTAAGGCAGTCTGAAGTGGTAGAAGGATGTGATGTGTCCTGAGACCCAGAGGAGCCACATGAGCAGTGTTTCTGTCTCATGATGTCTCAACACAACATCAACAACACATCAACACAACAACAACACATCAGCACAACATCAACACAGACTGAGGATAAAATACAAACATAAAAGAAGAGAATGAGTTCACTGTGAAGGACGTTTGTATTCAGTTATCACAGTTAAAGCAGTGAAGCTTCATTCATTCACTGCTCATGTTGCAGTTTGTGTCTGTACGAGGAGGCCTGATGTTTCTGTGTGTGTGTGTGTGTGTGTGTGTGTGTGTGTGTGTGTGTGTGTGTGTGTGTGTGTGTAGAAGTGTGTCAGATGTTTTTGCGTTAACGCTGAGTGATAACGACAGGACGTGTTCAGACGAGCTGCAGTGTGAACAGGGATTATATAACAGAGACGTCTTTTCTCTCCGGTTTAGTCGAGCTGCTCTTCTCGCTGTCCTGCGCCGACACACCGATGATACAAACTGACTTCCTCTCTCTCTCTCTCTCTCTCTCTCTCTCTCTCTCTCTCTCCCTCTCTCTCTCTCCCTCTCTCTCTCTCCCCTCTCTCTCTCTCTCTCTCTCTCTCTCTCTCTCTCTCTCTCTCTCTCTCTCCCCCCCCCCCCCCCCCCCTCTCTCTGGGTGGGGGGCTGAAGACGAATCCTCCAGACTTTACTTCTCCTTCAGTAGCTGAACAACACTGATGCTAACTTCAGAAAACTAATCCATCAGAAAACAATCCATCCGCCTGCAGTCAGTCAGCTATTAACACACACACACACACACACACACACACACACACACACACATACACACACACACACACACATGCAAAGACAGGCACACAAACAGACAAATAAGCAGTGACCTCAGCTGTGTGTACGTGTTTGTTCACATGTATGTGAGAGATGTTACACATCTGTTTTCTGCATGTAAACCCCCAGAACACACACACACACACACACACACACACACACATACACACACACACACACACACACACACACACACACACACACACACACACACACCATATAGACACACACACACACACACACACACACACACACACACACACACACACACACCATACACACACACACACACACACCCTCAGGGCTGTAACACATCATTGTGTCTGCTCATGTGTGTTGACGTGTCCTCGCTAATTGTCTCCCATCACACTCTGCTGCTGTTCTCTTACAGCTGAGGGAGGATGGATGATGGATGATGGATGGGTGATGGATGGATGATGGGTGGATGGTGGATGGATGGTTGAATGATGGATGGATGGATAGATGATGGATGGGTGAATGATGGGTGGATGGATGGATGATGGATGATGGATGGATGATGGATGGATGATGGGTGGATGGTGGATGGATGGATGGATGATGGATGGATGGTGGATGGATGGATGATGGGTGGATGGATGATGGATGGATGATGGATGGATGATGGATGGATGATGGGTGGATGGTGGATGGATGGATGGATGGATGATGGATGGATGGTGGATGGATGGATGATGGGTGGATGGATGATGGATGGATGGATGGATGGATGGATGGATGGATGGATGATGGATGGATGGATGGATGGATGGATGATGGATGGATGGATGGATGATGGATGGATGATGGGTGGATGGATGGATGATGGATGGATGATGGATGGATGATGGATGGATGATGGATGGATGGATGGAGGATGGATGGATGAATGATGGATGGATGATGGATGGATGGATGGAGGATGGATGGATGAATGATGGATGGATGATGGATGGATGATGGATGGATGATGGATGGATGATGGATGGATGGATGGAGGATGGATGGATGAATGATGGATGGATGGAGGATGGATGGATGAATGATGGATGGATGATGGGTGGATGATGGATGGATGGATGATGGGTGGATGATGGATGGATGATGGATGGATGGATGGATGGATGGATGATGGATGGATGATGGATGGATGATGGATGGATGGATGGAGGATGGATGGATGAATGATGGATGGATGATGGATGGATGGATGGAGGATGGATGGATGAATGATGGATGGATGATGGATGGATGATGGATTCTTTGGCTTTTGTCTATGATGTAAATATTTATAAACTCTATAAAGTCTTTTAATTTAAAGGCTGATTTCTTTGTTTTGGTGCATTTTTTAAGTTTGATGATATTTGAATTATTATCAGGATGAAATCATGAATCAGATCGTTGGACGTGACGATCGTGACCCGCCTCCTCATCTGTGTTCGTTGATAATCAGTAAACGATGAAGCTTCACTGCGCTGGTTGTTTTAATTTTTGTTTTTTGTAGAATAAAATATTAAGAAGTGAATCCAACGTAACCTTAATGAAGAATCTTTGAACTGAAGCATATTTTCAGAGCGAGCTCGTCCAGTCCGCCGTCC
>NC_140191.1:1607714-1610214 GCF_965226575.1 Pagrus pagrus
TGGACATCAGTTACATCTGATGGACGGACGGCTGAGGGTTTGTTCTCACTCTTTAACGGCTGGAGAAGCTCGTGTGAACGCAGCGCCGTTAAACAAAGACGTCCGACAGACGACGCTGCATCATTTCATGTGCAAATGAAGCTCTAATTACAGAGTGCTCAATGGGATTCAGCACAGAAGAAAACAACAGAGTGAGACTTCGCTGGAGTATTTAGGGACCGTTAAAACTCTCGCTCAGTTTCATTTTGTCCGCACACACACCTGATGTACGTGTGTGTGTGTGTGTGTGTGTGTGTGTGTGTGTGTGAAGGAGTTGGTCTCTCTCACACAGGCTCATGCCCTCCTGTGAACCCTCCCATAATTGCTGTCAATCAAACCCTCCAAACACACAAACAAACACAAAGGCTTCGCCCCCGCTCGCCTCTGAGGACCCACAACACCCCGAAAAACAACCCGAACACACCCACGGATCAGGCGGCGGGGCGACACCTCGGCCCTCCGCGAGACAAAAGCCGCGACACTCTGAGTGGAAGGCGCCTGTCAGAGCGGCTGAATGGACCCATTGTGGCGCTCTTTAGGCCTCGTTGTCGGCTTAATTGGCCCCTTCAGCGGCGAGGTGGAGATCTCGCTCCGCAGCGAGGGCCCCCGGCTAACCGCCACCATGTTTGAAAGCAGCAGAGAGGTCGTGTGTACTGCACGCAGACACGATGGGTTTATGTCGAGGGCAAATTAATGTGTGTGTGTGTGTTTGTGTGTTTGTTCGTTGTCTTTGTGAAGGCTGAGACGTGTGTGTCCACATGCAGGGAGGTGTTTTAAAGATGCAGGAAACATGTTGGTTCGTGACAAAGTCCTCACAATGAAAATGAAATGTTTAATATTCCTGCTGGATTTTTGGCTTAAATCGCTAAAAAACAATCGATTATTTATTGGTTTCATTAAAAAAATATAAAAAAGAATAAGTAATTCTTGACGTCAGAAAGCAGCAGCCTCAGCTCGAGGCTTTCTGCTGTACCACACGGGCTTCACCAGCAGCTGTAGTCCGCTCAGCTGTCGTGGTTCTGATAACCTGGATGATCTCATTACTTGAGCGTTTTGAATCGTTAGCAGAGCGATTACAAAAAAATTCATGTTTGCAGATGTGAAAATATGTTAAATATGAGTTGATCATATTTAGATCTAAGAAACACGTGGAATGTTTTGTATGTGATGTTTTACACTTTACCTAAGAAATACCAAAAAAACGTAAAGAACAGTGAAACAGAGTTGCAGCGTTCTGCTGAACAGCTGAAGCAGCTGGAGATGATTTAAACATCAGATGTCTCCACACAGCTCGTCTGCTGTGATCCAAGTCTGCAGAAACCCTGATATCACAAACTGTATACGATATTTACACCCTGAAATCTTCGCTGTAGCTGCTGAGCTAACAGTGTTAGCCGTACAAACTCGACTGCACATCAAGAGTGTAAATAACGTCTTCTGGAGACTTGGATCACGCCAGACGAGCTGTGTGGAGACATTTAATGTTTTTGGTTTTTTTCCCAGCTACTTTGTACTGTGGAGCTCTGTGAATGTTTTCACTCTGGGGTGAACTGTTCCTTTAAAGTATGTGTTATCAGCTGTGATCGTGGACTCGTGTCCTGGTTCCTGTTTCTCTGGGTGTTTTTTGTCGATGTCACCGGTGGCGTATCAACCTGTGAGCTTCTGCTGCACTCGTTGTCTTCGTGTTGATCGTCTGTGAACCAAACGTCTCCTCAGAGACGCTAACGTAGCCTCTCTCAGGTTAGCATTAGCCTGCAGGAACACAACGCTACAGCCTCTCCATCTGTCCTGTGTTGTGTGTGTAGCTTCAGACAGTGAACGAGCTCTAAGTGATGTGTGTGTGTGTGTGTGTGTGTGTGTGTGTGTGCGTGTGTGTGTGTGTGTGTGTGCGTGTGTGTGTGTGTGTGTGTGTGTGTGTGTGTGTGCACCGTCACACAGATGACTGCCTGCATTCATAACGGAGATGAAACCAATCATCCTCTTCATTAAACCGTTAATCTAATAGTTTTATAAACAGATGAGCCTCGTACCCTCTGCAGGCCTTTAAATCCCACCAGATGCCGGTTCTGATAATCCGGCAGAGGGCCCGGCAGAGGGCCCGGCGAGGAGCCCCGTGGAGCCCCAGGAGAGCGGCTTCGGTGTCACTTTGTACACGAGGTCCCGGAGCCGTGACGGCCGCCTCACAGCAGATGGACCTGAGCAGAGTCCACTGCTGCTGAGAGTAACAGGCTGCTGGTGTTAAACCTGTTGTTAGTTCAACGCAGAAGATAAACAGGAATAAACTGGATTATATGTGCAGATTAGATCTGATTCAACTGTTGTTACCGTGACCAGCAGCTGTGAGTCCGTTAATGTGATGTATCTGTGTATTAATACCAGTTAAGCTGCGCTGCCGCCGCTCAGAGGAAGGTGAGACGACTAGAAATACACTCAGTGACTTTCCTGTGAGGTGAGAAGATCG
>NC_140191.1:1612298-1642298 GCF_965226575.1 Pagrus pagrus
CTTCCTTCCTCCCTCCCTCCCTCCTCCTCCTCCCTCCTTCCTTCCTCCCTCCCTCCCTTCCTTCCTTCCTCCCTTCCTTCCTCCCTCCCTTCCTTCCTCCCTCCCTCCCCTCCTTCCTTCCTCCCTCCCTCCCTCCTCCCTCCTCCCTCCTTCCTTCCTCCCTCCCTCCCTTCCTTCCTTCCTTCCTTCCTCCCTCCCTTCCTCCCTCCCTCCCTTCCTTCCTTCCTTCCTCCCTCCCTTCCTCCCTCCTTCCTTCCTTCCTTCCTTCCTTCCAGGTGATCTTCACTGTGAAAACACTTTTTTTCTTCTCCTTTCTTTTCCTTCCATCTGTTTTTAGCCGTCCTTTCATGTTTCCTCCCTTTCTTGTCGTCTTTTCATCTTCTGGTGTAACTCTTGCAGAACCAATCTGACCGTCACACACATGCGCACACACGCACACACACACACACACACACACACACACACACACACACACACACACACACACACACACACTACTGCAGCTCCACCCGTCTGCTCCTCCGAGCAGATTAAAACTAACACTTCGAGTTATCAGTAAATCCTGTTCGACCCGTCCAGTTGGCCCACTTCCCATGATGCCTTTTTCCATCCGGCCAATCAGTCAGGGGAGTTCAGTTGACTGACTTTTCCATCGATGTTTGATTTTCGCCGCCGGTCCTGTTGTTGCTCGTCTTTTTGTGTCTCTCTCCTCCTTTTTGTCGATGTCTTCTTTCCTTTGGCCCATTTTTCTGTCTTCCCCTTGATGTTCGCCGATGTTTTCTTCTCTCTTTCCTCCTGTGTCATTGATCCTCTGTGCAGCCGTGTCAATAGAAATCAGGCCCGTGGATCCACTGTTTGTCTGTGTGGATTGATCTCGGGGCCGTCGGGGCTCTAAATTCCCCTCCGTGGGAGTCGGGGATCCTCGCTGGCAGCCGGAGCGAACCAGCGCTCGGCGTGCTGGGAACCGAACAACGACGGCTGATGCAATGATGTCATCAGTTTGCTTTGTGGACACAGCGGCCATATTTAATTTATGTCGCTCTAAAGTCTCATCTGATCCCATTTTTTTGATCTCTGAACCTCTTTTTTTTGTGGGTTGTGTCACTGCAGCAGCTGGACTTCAGCACCACACTCCATCCTCCAGACAAAGGAGCAGAAACTGGAGATATTAAGACAAAATCTGAAGATGAGTTTCTGCAGCTGCTTGTAATTTTTAATATTCTGACACAGAACTTTACAAAGAGGCTTTTATAAGTGACATAGTTACACAATAACATAATAATATATCAACAAAGACAAACCTTTTGTATATCTTTTGTTTGTATTTGCAGTTTTAGTGATACAGCTCCGGTCTGGTTCTGACAGGGATAGTTTGGTTCTGGTTTGGTTTGGCTAGTACTGTCTGGTCTAGTCTAGTCTCAACTAGATCCAATCTGCGGTGGTCCAGTCCCATCTGGTCTGGTTTGGTCTGTTTTATTGTGGACTGATTCTGTTGGTTCTGGTCTGGTCTTGTCAGGTTAGATTTGGTTTCATTTAGCCAGTTCTGACCCGTTCTCCTCCAGTCTGTTCCATCTCGTCCTTTGAGGTCTGGTCTAGTCCAGTATGGATTTAGGATGCTTCGTTTTGTTTTGACTTGGCCTGATTTGGTTTGTGTGGCCAGAACATCTGGTCTGGTCTGGTCTGGTCCACGATCTGGTCTAGTTTGATCATTTGAGCTTTGTTGGTCTAGTCTCAAATTTTCTTGTCTGGTCCGGTCTAGTCTGCCCCGATTTATGACGCTCTGGTTCTGTTTTGACCTAGTCTGATTTGGCTCCTGTGGTCCAGTCCTGTCTAGATTGGTTTGGTCTGTTGTGGGCCTTCTGATCTTGTCGGGTCAGGTCTGGTCTGACAGCCTGTTCTGGACCCCTTTTTCTCCACCTTCTGTCGTCATCTCTCCGTCTTCCTCCACCTTCTTCTCTCCGACCACAGAATCAAACCGTAATTGAGTTTTCATGTCGCTGTTCGCTCCGACGCACTCCGGAGAGTCCAGAGGTCGTCCACGTCTCCGCCAGGACCCGGAGACGACGAGTGGTCAGGAAGAGTGCAGGGCACGCACACACACACACACACACACACACACGCACACACACACACACACACACACACACACACACACACACACACACATCTACTTCACGACAGTGTTATTCAGATTGTACCTACATTCATAAGTGTCAGAAACGGCTGCTCCAGTTCAGATCCATCCCGTCCCGGTCTGGTTCTGTCTCGTCCGGTCCGTTTTGTTACCTCCACCTATAGAAGGTCGTGTGTTTGTGTGTTTGTTGGTTTGTTTGTCAGCAGGATTACACAAAAAACACACAACAGATTTCCACCAAACTTGGATGGAGGACGGGTCTCAGCCCAGAATAGATCCCTTAAACTTCTGGTGCAGGTCCGGATAAAACCACAGAACCAGGGACTCTTTCTCACTTTAACATAGCAACATTTTTCATTGACTTCTCAGGAAATAACGTGTGGCTCCTGATATAAATTGAAATAGGTATTGGATTAGGCTTGATTAAAGTAAAGGGGATTGTTGGGCCTTAGCGGAGGTATACGCTCTACTTTTTTCTGTTTTTTTGGGCCGGCTGTCAACAGATCCGGGTTGGTCTGATATGTTCCGCTTTGATAAATGCTTGAAGGTGTAGGTACTTTGCTTCATCCGGCTGTAGAACAGATTATGTTTCCATCCTTTGACTTATTTTGGCACAAATTCATGTTCGTGTGTTAAGAGAAGTTTTCGTGTAGTTTCACAGATTTGTCACAAACATTTTCTTCTCTCTTCCAATTTTAAATGGTAAAATGAAAAATGGCCTCAAAGTGCTTTACAACACTTGTCACATTCACACACTGATGCTGGAGGCTGCAGGGGCAGTTTGGGGTTCAGTATCTTGCTCAAGTATAAATCAACATTCAGCCGGGGGCAGCCGGGATCCAAACCAGCGACCTTCCGATTGCTAGACGACCCGCTCTGCTTCCTGAGCTACAGCCGCCCCAGTTTTACACAGTTGATATCTTTCAAACCCTTTGACCTCGACTTCCTGCAGACCTTATAGATCAGCTACTTACCTGCTGATTTCAGCAGCAGAGCCTCTCAGACGAAGACTCTCGTGCTGCTGACGACAAACACCTTGAGTCTTGATCCATCAGGTGCTTTTAGCTGAAGAGTAGACGCGAGGTAAAATCGTTTTGTATCGTCAGAATAGAAGAAGAAGCTGAGGAATGAAAGATGATCAGTGATACATGTGTTTTTATGAAGAAGACGCCGCTCTGATATTTACAGCAGCGTCACTGTGTGTGTGTGTGTGTGTGTGTGTGTGTGTGTGTGTGTGTGACCTGTCCCTCAGATTTATGCATTGATTTTTCATTTTCTTTTATTATTCTCGTCATTATCTGCCTTGTTATCACGGCTTCACACTCATCTCTCTCTCTCTCTCTCTCTCTCATCAGCAGTGAAAAATGGGGCTTAATTAACTGTGTGTGCCTGCAGGACTTTAGCTTTCTGTGTGTGTGTGTGTGTGTGTGTGTGTGTGTGTGTGTGTGTGTGTGTGTGTGTGTGTGTGTGTGTGTAGAGGTAAAGTAGGCCAGTCTATAAGGTGGTTAATTAGGATGCAGCAGGCCTCTGTCCGCTGGCTCCCAGGGACCAGATGGAGAGCCGGGTTCACAAACAGAGGAGGTGTTTGTCCGACGATGTTTTCACTTTCACCTCGACTCGACTGCAGAGCCACAAATCCACAGCGAAGGTTTCATCTCCTCCGCTCGTCATAATCCATCACCGCTGGTTCATTTGTCTTTTTTCCAATCACACCTGTACTGTCTGTTATTATTCACACACACATTATTTATTATTATTGCTTATTTTTTCTGTTATGGTTTTGTTTAACTAGGTTTGAATCTTGTCTTCTGTTTGTAGCCTGATGTCAAACACTTTCTGATTTGTTTGTTTTTTAAAGTCCGACCCCAAAGTTCATAAATATCCTCGTTGTGTTGCAGTGAGAGCGATAAATCTTCCTGTAAATGAATCAGAAATTATCGATATCAAAGACAAAAGCACCAAATATATCAAACTAATAACATCCAGCGCACACACACACACACACACACACACACACACACACACACACACACACACACACACACACACACACACACTAAGACAAAGTGCTTTCACATGTCACGGAGACTTTGCATGTCGCCCCGGCAACCGGTCCCACAGGAACACCTGCACCCTGCGAATCACCACGGAGACGCATCCCACACTGTCAATCACACACACACATGTGGCAGTGAAGTGCACATTTGTCAGTGTGTGTGTGTGAGCGTGTGTGTGTGTGTGTGTCCTGTAGCGTTCAGGTGACACAGATCCCTCAGATCTTCCTCCAGTGCAAACACAGCTGTGTGTGTGTGTGTGTGTGTGTGTGTGTGTGTGTGTGTGTGTGTCTGACAGATATGCATGTCAGAGTTAAAGGGGATCAAGTGGTCTTCTTCACCAGCTTCTTCTCTTAAAGGAACAGTTCACATAGAAATGTAACCTCAGTCATCGTCTCCTCCTGATGATATAATTCAGGCTCAGTCATCGTCTCCTCCTGATGATATAAAGTCAGGCTCAGTCATCGTCTCCTCCTGATGATATAAAGTCAGGCTCAGCCATCGTCTCCTCCTGATGATATAAAGTCAGGCTCAGTCATCGTCTCCTCCTGATGATATAAAGTCAGGCTCAGCCATCGTCTCCTCCTGATGATATAAAGTCAGATGAAGTCTCGTAGTCCACAGAACATCTCTGGAGCTTCACAGTTAAACAGAGTTGCAGCGTTCTGCTAAACAACTGAAGCAGCTGGAGATGATTTAAAACGGAAAAACATCCAGAAAATGATTAAAATATTCCAAAACTTAATTAAAACTTTGCCGAATCAGCTGTTAGCACTTCCTGTTTGCAGTGAACCTGTGCAGGTACAGACAACCATCACTGGATCACTGTGATACTGAAGAAAACTTAAAAACATGATTTTTCTCAGGGAAGTTCTGCACATGACTTTCCATCAGCATGGAGGGAGGAGATGATGACTCCATAAACCTGCTTAGAAATCCTCAGAAAAGACGCTCCTCACGTGCAGAACTTGCCTGAGAAAAATCATGTTTTTAAGTTTCCTTCAGTGTCACAGTGATCCAGTGATGGTTGTCTGTACCTGCACAGGTTCACTGCTAACAGGAAGTGCTAACAGCTGATTCGGCAAAGTTTTAATGAAGTTTTGGAAGCTTTTATTTATTTCTTGGTTAACTTCAGTTGTTTAGGAGCCTGCAGGTATAAACTGTTATTAAGTCGAGGCCTCGTCTCTAAAAGTTGCTTTTGTTTTTGTCAACATGATTTTTGCACCAGTGAAAAAAAGAAATCCTGACTGAATGATTTATTGAAGCGACTCTTCATGATCACAAGCTGGTGTTTGTGTTGTTTGTGTTGTTTGTGGTTACCGATGGTCGTACGTATTAACACGATGCAGCTTCTGTGGATGACTCTGAGCTTCACAGCTGCAGGTCCACGTCACTGCAACATGACAGGACATGAAACACTCCCATCACAGACAGATGAAGACTGACGGAGAGGAGAGCAGCTGGTTAACGACCGGAGTACAGTAGAGTCACAATATTGTCATGAAGGTGTGAAACTACTCACAAAGAGGAGAAACACTGATGTGAGAAGAGAAGAGTAAATATTGGTGGTTTCATCTCTGTCCTCCCTGAGGGCAGCTTTGACTTGCAGTGAATCTTCTTGTGTTTTTAACAACACAATCTTTGTTTTGTTCTCCAGTTGTCCCTTGAAGCCCCACAAACAACCATTAAAGGTGTGTGAGGTTATCCGCGGGTCGGGAGTCGAGATTGTTTTTTGGGTCGATGCTCGTCGAGTCTTTCATGTGTCTGTCTCTTCTCGCAGTTGTTCTTCTCATCTTCACTCGTTTCGTCGCCTGTTTTTAGCTCGGCGTGTTTCTCCCTGCGCTCTGCGGCAGGTTGTGACAAACCGGTTTGTTAAAAGCACTTTATAAATAAACACGACTTGCACTTTAATCACCTTTCATCATCGGCTGTGTGACAACCTGTGGGCGCGACCACACTTTAATTTAATCCCCCCCACACATCCTCCACCCCTCCCCTAATTGATGCTCCTGCGAGCGGCAGCGGCAGCGGCGGCGGCGGTTTTGCTATTTCTGCAGCGGCGCTGGTTGGCTGCCACGGCTCCGCTTCACGCTGAATACATCAGCCGCCATTCAAGTCAGAGACTCAGAGGAAAAGGACAGAAAATAGCTCGTCTCATTGTGTCTCCGTCCTCTCGATTCTGTCGCCTCCCGACACGCTCGCTGTGTGTCAGACAAACAAACAAACACATGAATTTAAATGGAGAGACAGCAGAATGGAGTTCAGCCCAAACAAAGCTCACTCCTCTCCCTCTGCTTCCAGCCTCGTTTGCATAACGAGCTGCGACACGCTCTGCATTCAGATTCAAATGAGTAAGTGGCGGCTTGAGATGGACTGAGCTGCACTTCGCTGGGACCGGTGATCCGCTCTCATAGAAAGGACGTGTCATTCTCAGCACTTCCTGTTTGACTTGTTTGGGACAACACGGCGTCCGACAGACTTCGTTCTTTATGAAACTTTATTGATCTCTGTCAGAACACGAGGCCGACGCCACATCCAGACACACAGCCGGATCAGAACCCTCCAGCTCTGATCAGCTCTCATCCTGTTCGTCACCACTTTATTGAAACAGTTTAAATTAGATGTAAGAAGTGAGTAAATATCGATGGAGTGAAATATTCTCTCCAGCTGAAGACAAAGAGTTTCTTCTGGCCTCCTCAGGCTGAGCTGGAGGAGAAATGAGCTTCGTGACAAACGTGAAGAAAAAACAACAACAAACAAACAAACAATGTGACAGCAGCGCAGCAGGGACGTACACGAGACGGAGACAGTGGAGCTGATGGAGGGAGGACGGAGGAGAGGGAGTCTACAGGAACAGAGATGAAAGGAGGAGGAGGAGGAGAGGAGGAGGAGAGGAGGAGGAGGAGAGGGAGTCTACAGGAACAGAGATGAGAGGAGGAGGAGGAGGAGGAGAGGAGGAGGAGAGGAGGAGGAGGAGGAGGAGGAGGAGCACCATCGTCAACATCCACCCTGTCGATGTCTCCGCCTGGTGATCGCAGCTCGTCTGGGACTGAAGACACTCGGTCATAAATATGATTCGACTGAACGTTATGAAGGAAAATCTTCATGTCTCTGCACGTAAATGCTGACTGATGTCAGGCAGGATGCATTGTGGGTATTTACGTTTCTGCAAACCACCAATATGTTCAGTTTGTCGTGTCACACTCACATGTTCACAGCTGTTGAGTAAAAGAGATGGAGAAGTGTTCGACCTCCACAGTGTTTCCTGCTTTAGCTCCTTCAGATCAGTTTGTTTGTTGGGCTGATCGATGACAGCGTCTCAGTCCTCCACGCGGTTCATCGACCCGTCTCCTCGTGATTGTGTTCATAAAACAAGCGGCTCGGTCCGACCCGAGGGCGGCACTGAGGCGACAGGACGGGATCCGGGCGCAGGAAAGACACTGGGATGAGCTGAAATGCTAATCTCGCTCCGCTAACGTTACAAAGCCGCGGTGCAGCTCACTGACGGTGGAAATTTAATCGAACCAACAACAGGAAATTAACCCAAAACACAAGGGATTGTGGGTAGATGCAATAACTCATGGATGGGAAGCTGAGCAGAACAAAGTGAAGCTCACATTCAGGTGCTTCTTCATGCTGAAGTGCAGCTTTGTTTCAGAACCACCTGAGCAGATACAAAATACATGACGCAGAAACCGGACGAAGCAGAAACTCGGTTAAATGTACTGACATCGTTTTACACTCGTTTCATGTCCGGCTGAGACGCGAGAGACGGATGATGTCATGCTTGAAAGGACAAACTCGTCCATCCTTGTGTGGAAACGACTGCTCAGCATTCAGGTTTTTTTCAGCCCCCTCCTCGTCTTCCACTCCTCTTCCTCGCTCGCGGCCGCTCGCAGCCCGGAGCCGGACGCTCCTCTGCATTTCTGTATGCATGCCTGCGTGTGCTCAGTGAGTTCTGGCCCGAGTTCAGCGGCCCACATCAGGGATCAGCTCGCCCTGCAGGCTGCGGAGGCCGAGTGGAAGGATACGAAGAAACGCTGGACGGTGAAGAGGCTGAACTCTGAGAGGAGCTGTGACGGCGCCATCACAAACCTGCAGCTCCGGGTTCAGGTCGGGTTTGTTCGTGGTGTTGTGGATTCACACCTGTTAACTACTGTCGACCGTCACAGTTTGTCTTGAGCTCAGTTCTGAGGCTGTTCTGTTAACAGTGTTTGACTAATTAATCAATATAACAACTTCTGATCAACCCGTATCAATATCAGGCTAAAATTAACAACATCTGGTTCAAGTCCAGGTCCAGTACGGAGACTTCAAGCTTCAGTCCGAGGTGCTGAATCCCTCCTGTGGGCTGGCAGCTCGAGCTGACGAGGCAGTGTAGAGATTTGGAGGTTCAGCTTTGAAAAACTAAAGACTCATTTTTATTTGATGTTAGATACAGATAAGGTCTGAACCAAACCTTACGGATACGGAGCAGAACCTCCAGCGCCATGGAGGGGAGGTGGAGCTACTGGTTCAAGAGGAGGAAGTTTTATAAAGGTTTTGTGATGACGTCACTTGGCCCGGGGAACAGAGGTCAAGTCGCAGCACTGGACAGTTTTAAGGACACATGGAGATATAAATTCAGAACAGGTATTTGAAGCCAAACCGTGATGTTGTCCTGACCCGACCCAGAGCGAACACAGCGTTTGACTGAACTCATCTGTGGTTTTGCAGAAGCGTATGACTGGGCTGATGTTAAAGCCACTAACAGTGTTGTGTCGTGTAACTATGAGGACTTGTTGTAGCACCACCACCTTCATCAGGCAGCTCGCTGTGTCTGAACGCAGCGTTAATTAGAAGTCATGATTCTGGTGTCAGTGACCTTCATCAGCCGGACGCCTGCAGCAGACATGTCCTCCTCCTCGTCCCTCCTGGAGCGCCAGTTTTTATAGTTTTTCGCCTGGACCGACGCGCGTGCTGACCGCCGGCGCCGCGGCTCAACGTGTTGATGTTTATCACGATAATGGGGCAGATTTGACTCCGCTGTGGTCGCGGCCCTCAGCGCAGCATATGCAAAACAACAGACAGAAATAGACGTGATTATTCTGGTTCACGAGCGACTGAAGGCCGAAGACCGGCGACGCAGAAGGAGACGGAGGAGCGGCGAGCTGGAAGACTCTTCTTCTCCTTCATCACCTCGTCCTCCTCCGTCTCTCCGTAACTTTGTGGTGTTCCCTTTGTTTTAAAAGTCCTCTTCCTCCTCATCACCCTTTCTTCTCTTTCATCTTCCTCTTCCTCCTCTCTTTCTCTCTCCGTCTCAGTTTGTTGACAGACGATATAAAAAGACAGAAACAGAAGAAGACGTGTTTCCTCCTCCTCCTCTTCCTCCTCACCCCTCTCTCTTCTTCTTCTTCTTCTTCTTCTTCTCTCGTGTCTCTGAAGTGAAGTTTTCTCTCTTGTTCCTGCTGTTGTCTCCTCGGCTGCCGTGAAACAACACAGGAGCCCAAACAACAGCGCCGCCGCCGCCGCTTCAAACCAAACAAATCCCTCCTCAGAACCAGACGCCACAAAGAGAGAAGAAGAAGAGCGAGTAGACTCAGACAAACCTGTGTG
Organism: Pagrus pagrus; assembly: GCF_965226575.1. Lineage (NCBI taxonomy): Eukaryota > Metazoa > Chordata > Actinopteri > Spariformes > Sparidae > Pagrus > Pagrus pagrus. The sequence goes on from NC_140191.1 coordinate 1,622,082, forward strand.
TGTGTGTGTGCGTGTGTGTGTGTGTGTGACTGGGCGAATGGGAGTTCCTGCTGTGTGGATGTCTCCGTGTGATCTTCTGTAGGTTTTGTTGTTTTATTTTGGAGGAGCCGCTCGGCTTCCTCCCTTCCTCCCCGTCACTCCTTCACTCCCCGTCTTCGGTGCAGATGAAAGACGGCGGATGTTGAACAGAAATGTCACCTCGTCCCCTTCGGCTGAGAGCGGCTCGGCTTTCATGCCGCAGTCTGAACAAGTGGCGCTAGCTCGGCTAACAAGCTGCGTCACTACAAAGCCGAGGCAGACAACAGAAGCGAGCGGTTACATACGAGCTAACGCTAACGAAACAAACTCAAGTACACAGAACAACAGCTGGTTCAACGTGTCGTACAACAGCCTGCAAATAAACACAAACACAAACACACTGATGTTACTGCTCATGTGAACCGGAGACTGATGAGCTCCAGCCTGGACCAGAGACGCGTCGCACAGGTTAAGTGTCCCGTCATTTCTCCTTCAAGCTGAAGCCGTTCCTCTGAGGCGTTGCTGTCGGCACCGTTAGCAAAAAACAAGCTTAAAACTCCCAGTTTGACCCAGAAACCCGGATCTGAGTAACCACTGTGCTAACTAGCTAACAGCAGCTACAGTTAGCAGTGCAGTTAGCGGTCTGTGTGATGAGATTGGAGCACCGGGGAGCGTTGGTGCCAGCTGATATCTCCTTAACGTGATAAATATACGTCATGATGTTAAAATGATTTGATCTTCATGTTCTGATGATCATTTTCATCCACTTTTATAAGTCTGCAGGTTTTGTTTCTTACTGCTCTCGTAGAAATAATGCTGGTTTTGAAGCGTCTCGAGTCCTGATGCTGAGAGGAAACACGTATCAGCAGGGTCACGAGTTATTGCAGCTCTTCCTCCGTCACCTGAGGGATGGTGACCGGGGGAGACGATGCCTCTTCCTGTCTTGGTTGTGCGATGGCAGGCGCTTCCTCTGTGCTGTAAATTAAGCTGTAGCCTAATTTTTCCAGGAAAAATCCAACCTGGTGACGGATAGGATAGCATGACAGCTAACTGATGCTAACATAATGAAAACATCTGGACTAACCTTCCTGTGGTCCTCCTCCCTCCTCCAGGTGATGAGTGGTACCTGTGCAGGTTGACTCTGAGCATGCCCAGCCAGGCTGACCTGCAGTGGGCCATGTTTCCCTCGCCTTACCTCGGCGCCGTGGGTCCCGACGCCACGCCCGGCTCTGTGGTGTACCGTCTGTCGGCACGGCAACGAGACGGGACAGTCGGACAAGCCCAGTTCCTCCTACTGGACGGTGAGTAGAGACCAAACTTTAATGTCTTCTGTTCTTTGTTTCTTGTGTATTGTGATTACAAAATTATATTTCATAGCGAACATGTGGAGATACTGTGTGGCCATAAGTATGTGGACACATGATTTCAAACGCAGGGGAACAATCAGTGCCAGTATGATGTCATAAACACCCTTTGGTCATGAAAGATGATATTTAAAATACACCTACACTTAAAAACATTTACCTCCCACAGTCACATCTTCCTGATATCTTCCTGAAATCTTCCTGATGTCTTCCTGATGTCTTCCTGATATCTTCCTGATGTCTTCCTGAAATCTTCCTGATGTCTTCCTGATATCTTCCTGATGTCTTCCTGAAATCTTCCTGATGTCTCCTTGAACGTCGTCACGCTGCCGCTCTTATCTGGCGCTCGTCTCCGTAACGAGGTCCGCCAGGCGCCGTGTGACAAACCTGTTTTTGTTCAAAGCAGCGATTTATAAATAACAATTTGACTTGTTGAATTTCAATTACCGTCAAGTGTGAGAGGAAGAGAGAAGAAGAAAAAACGCACATAAACGGCATGAAGCTGCGCTGTTAATCGCTCCCCGGGGCGCAGAAAGCTCCCAGATTCTGGAATAATAGGAAAGTCTCTGGAGAGGCAGCGAGTGGGAGGGTGGGCGGATGGGCGCCGGTGGCTGTGGATTTTTTTATTTTTTATATAATTTTACGGGAGAAGAGGAGCAGGAAGGAGCAGGAGATATTTTGAGAGCTAATTTCTAATGCTTTCATATTAAAAAGCGTCTGACTTCCCCTGTGGCGTAATGTGACTACATGTGTACCGACGAATAATCCAATAATTTACATTAAGAGTGTTTTTTAATATCATGCCAATATGGAAATATATGCAAGCGAGTGTGTGTGAAGCTAATTAGTAGCATTAATGTGATTTTACTCAGTGTGAGGAAGCTAAAGTTGGTGTGTCAGCAGCAGCAGCAGGACAGAGGAGAGAGGGAGAGTCTGAAGAAGAAGTTTCTTTAAAGTTCATAACTTTTATTAACGGAGAACAGAAGTCTCTCTATAACTAAATGATTCTGATGATAACACAAACTCTCAAATTACACCTGTGATGATGACGTCATCTGAATGACCTTTATTGATCCATCACATTCACAGCTGGACGCTGCCGATGCAACCACAGTCTGATCTGATTGCCACTGGTTAAGGGCCTTGCTCAAGGGTAATGGTAATGAGGGTGGAGCCCGGGGATTTGAACCGGCCTGGTCACAAGCTCGCTTCTCTGACCTTTAGGTCGCCACTGCCCCGATTCCCTGCGAACGCCTAAATTAATTAGCAGCTATTTTGATAATCGATTTATTGTTTTTAGGAGTAAAAGTGATTCCAGCTCGTTAAATGTGGATATTTTCTGGTTTCTACGACAGTAAACTGAACATCTTTGGGTTGTGGAGGAAACAACACACTTTGGGAAACACTGATCGAAATTTTTCACCATTATTCGGACAACTAATCGATTGTTCAAGAAAATAATCAGGACTTATAGTAACGGTTAGTTTCAGCAGCTCATCTCTTCAGCACTGTTGTCGAGCAGTTATCTGTTCATATATAAAGTTATTGTTTTATCAGTAAGAGCTTCTGAACCTTAGGTGAGTTTGATCTGGAGGAAATTGGGTCTGATATTTTTAAAAACACTTTTTTTTTCCTCCTCTGGCTTCAAAATAATTCCCGTCCGCACCGACAGGATTTAAAAAAACTAAAGGTTGGTTCTGATCCACGTCCCCTTTGGGTTAAAAGGTGAGACGGATGGACATGCAGAGTGGAGGTGAAGACGGACTGAAGGAGATGAGAAGAAAGAAAATGTCAATTTAAGAGAAACACGAGCAGAAAAGCAGGACAGAGCCGGTGAGAAGTGAGAGAGGAGAGAAAATGATGAGAGAAAAGAGGAACGAAGGCGCAGAGCGATCGCAGCTGTTGACCAGAGGGTTTTCAACCAGCAGCAGCTGCATCCAACCTGTCAATCATCTCCGCCTCCTCCGTCTATTTGTGGAGATTTTTCTGACTCGAGTTCGTCTGAATCTCACTGAGAGACTTCCTGTTTGTCTCACTGGCGTCGTCTCGCCTGCACAAATTATTGGATTAATTCAAGTTCGTACATTTTATAATGAAAATAAAAACTTACCTTAAAGGAACAGTTCACCCCAAATGTTATTTACACCACACATCCAGGGTGGAAATAACTTCTCAGAGCAATTTTGGATCTCGAGGCTGCTGGAGACAACAGATGAGCTGTGAAGAGACGCAGCCAATAAAAAATGTATTTTCATTTTTGGGTGAACTGTTCCTTTAAAGATGTTTTGTGGAGATTTCTTTCTGAGAGTCTGAAGAGAAGATGGAAGTCAGTGTTAATGTTTGTGTGTAGAAGACAGACCTGGAGTTAGCTTAGCTTAGCTTAGCTTAGCTTAGCATAAAGAGAACGTCACAGCGTGACGAGGTTTCGGATCGAACGCTGTCGAGCTGCAGCTGTTAAACCTGCTGTCAACACAAAGATGCTTCAGAGCTGCAACTTGCAACTCACAAACAGCAGCAACACAACGAGTCAATCACCTGCTCAGTTTCAAGTTCGGACACATTTACAAAGTTTCTTGATTGGTGAATAATGATCATCACCAGTGTGTGTTGTTCTGTCATTGATGAGTTCAGTACATCAGCTCTCCACAACGTCTGTGTGTCTTTGTGTCCTCTCTGACTCTCCGTCCGTCTCTCCGTCCGTCCAGGTGGGGACGAGTGCTTCGAGGTGGATCGTCGCTCCGGTGAGATCAGGACCACGGGACGACCTCTGACCCCCAGTAAGGAGTACCTGATGCGGGTGCAGGCGGTGGACGGACACGGTCGTAAAGGCCCGCCCGCTGCGGTCGCCATCCTGGCCGGCTACCGACCGCCGCAGTTCACCAACGCCACCTACAGCCTGAACGTCCCCGAGAACAAACCTGTCGGACAACCGTGAGTCACTGTCATCAGACCTGATGAAGTACTGACGGCTAAAATATTCATCAAACGTTTGGTTACGTATGATGTCATAGTAGTACTTGTAGTATTATATATTACTGTAGTGTTGTAAGTGGTCATGTTTCTCAGCTCTCTGTGTGTTTATGAACACAAGTGTCTGTTTGTGTGTTCGTCATATTTACAGAAACATCATTTACATTCCACTGCCATCTGTGTGTGTGTGTGTGTGTGTGTGTGTGTGTGTGTGTGTGTGTGTGTGTGTGTGTGTGTGTGTGTGTGTCATTTCGCGGCCAGTTCCTTGGCTTTGCATGTCATGTGATGCATGAAAAGATGAGCCCTGTAGAGCGAGACAAAGGAAGAAGGAGGAGGAGGAGGAGGAGAGAGAGGTGGAGGGATGGGGAGAGACAGGGAGGAAGATGGAAGAAGAGATGAGGAGGAGGAGGAGGAGGAGGAAGAGGATGGAGGGATGAGAGGAGGAGGAGAAGGACAGGGGGGATGGATGAAGAGGACCCAGATGTGTGAGTGTGGCCCGAGGCTGAGAATTTGAAAGTGTGGCAAATTCAAATATTTATTAAAAGCGAGGTCTGGATAAACATGAAGGGGAGTGTGTGTGTGTGTGTGTGTGTGTGTGTGTGTGTGTGTGTGTGTGTGTGTGTGTGTGCGTGTGTGTGCGTGCATGCATGTGTGTGTGTGTGTGTGAATATCCCTCAGGGCTGCTGGCGCAAAGCACATTGTATTAATATCCAAGTATCCATGCCACCCTGTGAGCAGTGTGTGGGAGTCTGTGTGTGTGTGTGTGTGTGTGTGTGCTTCCATTATGTCCCCTTTATGTGGGTTTATGTCCACAAGTGTGTGTTTGTGTGTGTGTGTGTGTGTGTGTGTGTGTGTGTGTGTGTGTGTGTGTGTGTGTGTGTGTGTGTGTGGCTGCAGAATAATCCATGAAGGCTTCAGACTTTAAACGCGGCGTCGCAGCTCGTCTTCACTTCACGAGTCTGTTTGGAAACAGGAGCGTGGAGCAGCTTCCTGCCGGCCGGCGGCCATGTTGACGCGTCTCTCACGGAGCGCTCGTGTCCGTCCGCGTCCTCTCGGGGATTTGTGAGACGCCGTCAGTCACGGTTGAAGCACTCGCCGTCCTCGTGTGGCCGTGACTGGTCCAAATGAGGCTTTTGTTCCTGGCTGGTGTGTTCGGTCGGACGGCCAACGCTCAGCTGTCTCCCAAATTTAGTTCAGAGAGCTTTTATGCAAACATTAAAGGGACAGTTCACCCCAAAATCAAAAGCTCTTGTTCCTCCTGTTACCTGTAGTGCTGTTGCAGAGGTTGGAGATGTCTGCCTTCTGTCAAACTCATGATATAGTGACACAGCCGCTTCAGATAAAGGAACTATTTTCTTCCTGTGTCACCGCGCAGAAGAGAAATGGTATCCGCTCATGGACGAGTGTGACTGATGAACGCTCTCTGTCACCACTTTAATCTGACATACGTGGTCAAATGATGCTTCCTCTACTTTTTCTCTTTACCTGGTTGTATTTACCAGAACTCTGATTCTGATATTCAGCTGCAGAAAACAAACTAAAACATGAGACATTGTGGGTTTTGTAGCGGTTAGCATTTGAGCTAATTGTTTAGACCAAAGAACCCAAGAAGAGCGTCAGGCTTTGAAGGCGACTTTCGTTGTGCCGATGCCCAAAAATACTTTGTCCCATTAGCATCACGACCCGTTTTGTCCGATAACATTTGGGAAGTCTAGAAGAAGAAGAGCGGCACGATTCAATGACTTTATGTGGCGCTGATCCTGGAGGCTCCACGAGCCACCGAGCAGCTTTCATGAACGAGGCTCCTGTATCCAGATTTTAATTGTTAGATCCACAGTTTAGACCACAAACGAACAAGAGACGGTTCTGGAGTTGTTGCAGGGTGGACTTGTGCTTCCCTGTGTTTTTGTGCTAAGCTAGGCTAAAGATGTGCTGGACCTGTCCTGATATCCATCTTTTTATTTAGAGACGGTTAACAAGGTTTCACATTCTTTCACAGATTTAAAATGTAAATGTGTTTCCTGTGACGTTGCCAACAGATCCACAGTGTAACTGCAGTCTCACTCTGTATTAGTGCCGCTGTCCGTCTGACCGCCGCCATTGTGTCTCTGCAGCGTCGCCGTGGTTCAGGCCGTCTCCTTCCAGAAGAAGAGTCTGTCCTTCATGCTGCTGGTGAATCCTGGGAATCTGTTCAGCATCAACCAGGACAGCGGCGCGCTCAGTCTCACCAGGACCGTCGACTACGAGAGCGGACACAACCTGCACACCCTGCAGGTCCGCGCCTCCGAGCCCGACACCGGCCTCAGCGGCGTGGCAGAGGTACGAGCACACAAACACACAAACACAGCCAGGCTCGGAAACTCCACCTTTGTTTTTTTGCATTTTTGTTGCTGTTCTTGGACTAAAGTGCGCGGTCGTGCAGAATTCAGATGATTGCAGTGTCTGTGAAGCTGTTGCAGAAGATATTTGGGGAGAGTTCATCCCTCCTGCTGACTGGTGAGGAGTGAGTTTAAGTGCCGTTCACACGTCGATGAAACACTTCAGAGAATAAAAGTGCGAATCGTTTTCAAACCACCCGGGACGGGAAGGTCGGCGCAGTCTTGTTAGTGCTATCACAGCCATTAAATCCACATTAACAGCCGCTCGACTCGTCACACTCACGTTCGAGGAAAAGTCGGTGACCCCTCGACTGTTGATCTCACCGCTCGCTGATGAAAACTCATTAATTTGCAATGAGGGAGGGAAAGTGCTGCCGCTGAATCCAGCGCTGTGATGCAACTGTTTCATTTACTGTTTATTCTGCTTGTGTGTTCATTATGCATGCGTAAAAAAAAAACCCAAACACGCGGCGCCGCTCGCCTCGTTTTCTCCCAGTATCCCTGCGAAGCTCTCATGATGAAAACTCGGTGAAAAATCAGCAGATCAAAGCTGCGTTCAGAAACCTCCACGATCACATCGGATCAGTTTGTGATCAGCAGTTTGAGCTCGGCCAAGTTTGTGACAGAGGTTGCAGCATTATGGATTAACTGTGTGTGCGGCACACACACGGGCACACACACACGCACACACACACACACACCAACATCACACAGTGCTAAGTGCAGAAACCTGGCAGCCTTGACTCCTGTTCTCACTGTAAGCTCTTAAGACTTTATACAGCAGATAGCTACATCTGGTCCCATTAACACACACACACACACACACACACACACACACACACACACACACTCACACGTGCACACACACACACACCTAGAGAAATGTACTACTACCTGCACTCAGTGTCCAGATGGTTCGTACAGACAGAGAATAGCTGCTAAACTACCAGCGTCCCCCAGAGGCCTCTGCTGCTCTATAAGCTTGGTTGGCTAATTCACTGTAAAGGCTCTTTGTGTGTGTGTGTGTGTGTGTGTGTGTGTTAACCAGGTGTGTGTACACAGCAGTGCTAACATCTAGCATCTGCAGTTTCTATCGCCTTCAGCTTTTACAGACTTTTTAAAACATGAACTCAGTCACAGCTTCGGACCTCGCTGACCGCCTCCGTCACTGAGCAGCAGGACTGAACGAACGAGCGCTGACGGTCTGACAGCAGCTTCACTCCGTTAACCTCCTCAGTGCTGTTGATCTCGTTCTGTTGATGAGTGTTCGGTCCGAGGTCGGCTGCGTTCAAGTGGAAATATTTAAATATCTGAGTTTATATTTCTACATACTGCCCCTTTAATAATTTATGCATGAAAGAGTTAAAATGTTCACATCAGGAGAGAAGTTACTGACAGATAATTACCAAAATAGACGGACTGATTGTTGACGAGTTTAATTTTCTGTCCTCCTGCTTCTCTTGAGTCAGCACACGCACATTTATCTGTCGGGTCGACAGTAAAAATAATAAACAGTGTTCCTCCTGTTCCAGTTTAAATATTCAGCCCGTGTTTGCAGAAGCAGTCGTGCATCTAAATCTTCCCGGCGCTCCTCCGCTGCCCTGCTGTTATTACTGAACAGGTGGTGTGTCGAAGGTTCAGGGCTGCGTAGGAAATCTGTGCTCAGGTGGTCGGGTTGGCGGCACCGCCGGTTAAATCAGGCTTTATGGGAATGGAAAATAGCATTTTGGTTTTGAGCTCCAGTGGCTCGGGATAGTGGGTGAACTGGGCAGGAGCGGGGGGGAGGCGACGCCGAGGCTCAGGATTTAGTGGAGGAGGTTTAAAGGAGAGAGGAACAAGAAAGAAATGGGTTTCTGTCCTCGAGCAGGAGACGTTTGTCTTCATACTGTTTGCATGAGTTACTCCAGAAAAACAGGAACGTCGAGTTGCTGAAGTCGTTCCGACAAATGCAGGAGCAAAACTTCCAAACCTGCTGGTTCTGACCCGACGCATTCAGACCGACGAGCAGCGATGATCAAGATGTTTCGTTCATTACGAGGACTCAGAGCTCAGCTGTCACTCAGCAGCTGAGCGTTAACACTGAAGGCTTCGCTGTAATCAGCTGTTCATGATCAGTTCAGCTCCACGGTGGTGAAACTTCAGGTTCTTCAAGATGAGACGTGAAGAAGTGAAATGCTGAGAAGAATGAAGCTGAAAAGGCAGAACCAGATGTTTGGATTTTTATCATACGGTTATTATGGTTATTTATTTACCTCACTCTTCACCTTGAGAACAAAATACACTTCAGACACAGCTAGCTTAGCGTTAACCTTCAGCTAGCTTAGCGTTAGCCTGCGGCGTCACTTCCAGACTCTTCTCCTGTGTGACGAAGACGATCAGCTGACTGGCACCGAAGGCAACTCTGACAGCGTCGGACATGTTGGGTTGATTTTTTTCTTTGTCAGAGATCCTTTATTGATTTGTTTGTGAAGAGGGTTCACTCTGGACGGATTTGAGAAACTGAACATGAATGTGACGTGAACAGATAACAACAGTCAGACGCTCCTGCAGGTCGTCGTCCACATCACGGATGAAAACGACTGCACACCAGAGTTCCTCCACTCCATCTACACCAGAGACAACATACCTGAGAGCGTCGCACCTGGAACCTCCCTGCTGCAAGGTGACACACACACACACACACACACACACACACACACACACACACACACACACGTATACATGTACTGTTTGTACCCACAGGTGTGATGTTCTGGTGTTGTGTTCGCTGACGGAGGGCAAATACTTTACCAGGACTACAGGACTCCACACATCAGCCTCTGTGTGTGTGTGTGTGTGTGTGTGTGTGTGTGTGTGTGTGTGTGTGTGTGTGTCACAGCCATCTGTCGTAGCTGCTGGTGACTGGTTGAGATCAAACAGTTCGACTTCAGCGAGGCTTTGCTCTTATTAGGCAGACCGCCAGCAACACACACACACACACACACACACACACACACACACACACACACACACACACACACACACACACTCATACATACATTCAACAGTGTACAGACTAATGTATTTATAACATTCTCCTCTCTGTTCTCTCTTCATCGGTCTTCCTCCTCTCCTCGTCTTCTTCTTCTCTCCTGTTTCTTATTTCCTCTTTCTCTCTTTTTGTCTCCTCCTCCTCTCCTCCTCTCCTCTCCTCCTCTCCTCCTCTCCTCCTCCTCTCCTCCTCCTCCTTTCCTCCTCTCCTCCTCTCCTCTCCTCCTCCTCTCCTCCCTCCTCTCCTCCTCCTCCTCCTCCTCCTCTCCTCTCCTCCTCCTCTCCTCCCTCCTCTCCTCCTCCTCCTCCTCCTCTCCTCCTCTCCTCCTCCTCCTCCTCTCCTCCTCTCCTCCTCTCCTCCTCCTCCTCTCCTCCTCCTCTCCTCCTCCTCCTCTCCTTCTCCCCTCCTCCTCCTCCTCTCCTCTCCTCTCCTCCTCTTCTCCTCCTCTCCTCTCCTCCTCCTCCTCCTCTCCTCCTCCTCTTCTCCTCCTCTCCTCTCCTCCTCCTCTCCTCTCCTCCTCCTCCTCCTCTCCTCCTCATCCTCTCCTCCTCCTCCTCTCCTCTCCTCCTCTCCTCTCCTCTCCTCTCCTCCTCTCCTCTCCTCCTCTCCTCTCCTCTCCTCCTCTCCTCCTCCTCCTCCTCTCCTCTCCTCCTCTCCTCTCCTCTCCTCCTCTCTCCTCCTCTCCTCTCCTACTCTCTCCTCCTCTCCTCTCCTCCTCCTCCTCTCCTCCTCATCCTCTCCTCCTCCTCTCCTCTCCTCTCCTCCTCTCCTCCTCCTCCTCTCCTCTCCTCTCCTCTCCTCCTCTCCTCTCCTCCTCTCCTCTCCTCCTCCTCCTCCTCTCCTCCTCATCCTCTCCTCCTCCTCCTCCTCCTCTCCTCCTCCTCTCCTCCTCCTCCTCCTCCTCCTCTCCTTCTCCCCTCCTCCTCCTCCTCTCCTCCTCTCCTCTCCTCTCCTCTCCTCATCCTCTCCTCTTCTCCTCCTCTCCTCCTCCTCTCCTCCTCTCCTCCTCCTCCTCAGTTCTGGCCCGTGACTGTGACTCCAGCGTGAACTCGGAGCTCTCTTACTTCGTCCACGGCGGCGACTTTGACATCACATCAGGGGGCGTGGTCAGTCCCGCCCGTCGTCTGGACTACGAGCGACCCAATCACGTCTACGAGTTCGTGGTGGTCGCCGTGGACGCAGGGACGCCCCCCCGGACCGGCACCGCCTCGGTCCGCATCCGAGTTTCCAACAGCAACGACGAGGCGCCCGTCTTCTCCCAGAGCGTGTAGGAGCTTCTTCTCTCACCTGTCGTCACCTTCTGAAGTTTGCATGAGACTTTGAGAAGATAACGAACATCAGCATCATCTCTCTCTCTCTCTCTCTCTCCCTGTGTCTCTCGCCCACAGTCAGTCTGCTAATTAACAGAATCTATTTTGAATCCACCGTTTCTCCTCCATCTGTTCTCACGGCGGCGTCACCTCCTCTCGCTCCTGTCTGTCTCCTTCACACCTTCATACTTCTCCTCAGCACGTGTGACGTGTTTCTTCTGTTGAACTTTCTTCACTCTTCCTCTTTGTTCCTGCTTCACTTGATATAAGTTCCTCTCTGTCTCTGCTTGTCTTGGATTAACACCTCCCGTCTCTCTCTCTGTTCTTCCCTCCGTCAGTTATAAGACCTTTCTCAGCGAGGATGCCGGTCCAGACACGCTGGTCGCCATCGTTCACGCCAACGACCCGGACGGAGACGCCGTCTCTTACGCCATCACTGGCGGCAATGAGGACAGCAACTTCCTGCTGGACAACCAGAAGGGTGAGGGCGAGGCGATCGCTCACACACACACAAAACATGGATGTATTGAATATAAAGATGATAGTTAATAACCACCGAACACAACAAATCAATTAGTAAAAGGATCTCACCTGGTATAAGCAGAAATTTTGAGGAAACACGACGAACTGACACTTTTTACAAGGAAAATAACAACTAATTGTTTCACATTTAATGCTGAATTTACAAGAAGGAACAAATAGTTTTAGTTTTAATAGTTTTTAGTTTCACGCAGTTTATAAAGTGTCTCCAACTCAACAACTCACTAAATTGAGCATTTTTCTAAGGGAGTCTGGGGACAAAGAAGTCGCCTATACTGGTTACTGTTTAGTGTGTTTGTAAAATGTGACATGTTTAGATCAATAAAATGTTTCTTCTTTCATAAATTGAGTGTAAATGGTGAAATCAGTGTAAACAGTGTGTTCAAACAGCTGCTAAATGTTGGCAGGTGAGACTTTAGCACTTTAGACACAGAAGCAGACAGGCTGGTACAGCCATGCTGCCACAAACTGACACTTTTTACAAGGAAACAAACAACTGACTGTTTTCATTTAATGCTGAATTTACAAGAAGGAGACAATGATTCAGAGTCTGTCAGAGACAGAGTTTCACTACGTTACAAAGTTTGTTTTAACTCAACAACTCTTAAAATCACTACATTTGTTAAGGGAGTCTGGTGATGTTGTGGTTACGAGTTCGACAGTGTGTTCACAAACATCTGCAGGTTGAGAGCCCGTCGCCTCTAACAAGACAGAAACAGAGGAAGTATAATGTGTGTGTTGTTTGTTTTGGAGCACACACACACACACACACACACACACACACACACACACACACACACACACACACACAGTGAGTGTTACACACATGCACATCCAGCTGCGCTCAGATCACTTATACTCACAAACACACAGAGCGCACTGGTTGTTGCTGTGGCAACGGGTATTTGGGGATAAAGATTGGTCGCTTTTAACAAGGCCAGTGAACCCCCTGGAACACACACACACACACACACACACACACACACATGCATAAATAAAGAATAACAAAAACATGAATACACACATTTAAAAATCACTACAGCACACACACCAACTGTTCTCATCTCTTCAGTGAGTCTGTGAGACAGGGTTCATTTAAATACGAGTGCGTGTGTGTGCACGCGCGCACGCGCGCGTGTGTGTGTGTGTGACAGAGACGTTGTGAAGATAAACTTCATGTGCTGCAGTGTGATGCACAGCCATGTTTTGCATGTTTATCTCTGCGTGTGTGTGTGTGTGTGTCCCTAAGCCTCTCTGTCACCTTATCACCCAGCATGCACTGCTCCACTGCTCTGCCACACAAACACACACACACACACATACGTCCATGCACAAACAGATATAAACATGAACATTTGCACATAAATGATATATTAAGACTCTCTCGCTCTCTCTTTTTTACTCACACACACACACACTCACACACACACACTCACTCACACACACACACACACACACGCACTCACTCACACACACACACGCAGCAGATGGCCTTTGGCTTGCTCGCCTGTTCTGCTTTGTCACTTCAAAGCGTTGTGAAGTATTTTCATGTAGATGTGTTCGCTCCCTCCCAGCCTCCATGTCTCCATTCATGTCGCTACCAAAGCTGCTTATTTGTTTGTTTGTTTGTTTGCTGGCTGCTCTGTTATGTTAATGTGAGAGGGATTGTTAGCGCAGGAAAGACGTGCCGTTTGTTTTTAGGCCCGAGTTACAATGATGCAGCTGATACGTGGAGCTGATGGTGGAGACTCGCAGCTTCACCTCCACATCAGCGACACAACGTTAAGAAAACGCGTCTCCGCTGATGCCACGTTTGTTTTCGTGGTGACTTTAAGACTCGACAGCTCTCAGCTGTTTCCTTCTTCTGTCCTCTTTGTTTTCTATTAGCTGAAACATATTCTGAGTCGTCCTTGTCCTCCAGAGAGTCTGTCGACTGTAAACTCTGCTGAACAGTCGTGTCCTCTGGCGGCAGGAAACACAACAACTCTTAAGTGCCTGTGAACATAAAAGTAATTTGAACAGAAAAAGTTTGTATTTCAAAGAAATGTGCTGAAAGTGGAAAAGCTTTACTGACTCCTGTTAAAGGCAGTTCTGTCTACTGTTGTACTGAACATGTTTCTGAAGCAGACGTAGCTGCCGGGCTTGGTACAAAGTCAGACAGATGGAGGTTGAAAGTAAAATGAATTCTGACGCCGTCTGAACGTTTGTGTATTTGTGTGTTCAGGCATCATCAAGCTGCGGAGGAGTCCTCCGCCCCGGCTCAGAGGGCCGCAGTACGTCCTCAACATCACCGCCACCGACGACAACGCGTCCGGCGGGCCGTATCCGCTCAGCAGCTCGGCCCAGGTCATCGTGGGGATCAACGACATCAACAACAACAAGCCCGTCTTCCAGGAGGTGACTGAAGTTACAGCAATACGTCCGGATCAGCTGGGGTCAGGGGTCAGCTGGGGTCAGGTGTTGGGGAAGGATGTGGTCTTCTGGTCCGGTTCAGTCGGGATGAGTTAAACACTGAAGCTTCTAGTGCCTGAAAGTTCTCAGCAGTTTAGTTGAAACAAGGTGCATCAAAGTCCGTCCTTGTCCAACAGATAGGGGGCAGCATATCACCACAGCTACCGCTAACTGCTGCTAATTGTAGCTGTCATTAGCTAGCAAGCTCAGCTAACCATGCAGCTAGCGGTCTGGGGAGTTCAGAGCACGGGGGCATGTTGGTTTTTAAGATACAAGGAGCTGGCGAGCTGGTTAGCATGCTAACTTTAATATAAATCTCTGCAACACAGTAAACAAAGTCTTTAAAGTCAAAACTGTTATTTCTTCATATTTTGTTGCTAATTTATTATTTTTTAGTTATTTTTTGAATGTTTTAAACAAAAATCTTACAGATTGCACCTTTTTAAAAGAGAAAAACTAAAACCGGAGCACATTAATTTGATGGATTTGCATCCTAAAACTAGTCTGGCACTAAGTAGAGTGTATACCTACACCAAGGCCCAACAGTCTTCTTAAATCAATCAAGCCTAATAAAACATTTAAATCTGCTGGGTCAGATGTTTAATATGGATCCACATCAGATTGTACTCACTCATAGATACCAGCCACATGAATACACCTGATCTGTGCATTACTCTCGATGGTAAAACGTGCCCTATCTCACAGTGTTAAAGAAACTGAGAAAGAATTCATGGATCTACACCAGAAGTTAACCGGGTCTATTCTGGACCGAGACTCATCCTCCATCCGAGTTTAGTGGAAATCTGTTCTGTCGTGTTTGTGTCATGCTGCTGACAAACCAACAACGAACTATGACACAAACAAACACAAAGCCGACGCAGACGACCTGTACGATGTGTTTGATCGTGCTCTTTGTGCTCTCAGTGTCAGAACTACAGTCTGAACGCGGTGGTTCTGGAGAACCAGCCTCCGGGGACATTTGTCCTGCGCGTTCAAGCCCACGACGCCGACATGGGGGTCAACGGAGAGGTCAAATACGGCATCATGCACAGAGACGGCGTGTCCTCCGGGTTTGACATCGATCCCGACACGGGTGAGTGCTCGATCGCTAATATGCATGCTAACGTTGAGAGTTTATACCTGTTGCCGTGGTGACGTGTACCCCTGCACCTGTCAGGTGTGATCACCACGACGGCGAGCTTCGACCGGGAGCGCCAGAGGGAGTTCACGCTGTCGGTGACGGCCACGGATCAGGCCGACGAGCCGCTCATCGGGATCTGTCAGATCACTGTCGTCATCGCGGATCAGAACGACAACGACCCCAAGTTTGAAAACAGCCGGTACCAGTGTGAGTTACTGCAGACATGAGCACAACACTGCTGAGGGCGTGTCCTGCAGCTGATGTCACCGTGACGACTGCTGAGGGCGTGTCCTGCAGCTGATGTCACCGTGACGACTGCTGAGGGCGTGTCCTGCAGCTGATGTTACTCTGGAGTCGCACATGCTAACATCAGTGCACTGACACTGTCCAGAGCTCTGTGTGTGTGTGTGTGTGTGTGTGTGTGTGTGTGTGTTTGTGTGTGTGTGTGTGTGTGTGTGTGTGTGCGTGAGGGAACAGGTGAAACATGAAGTCTGTTTGTCGTCATCTATCAGTCTGCGTCCTCGTAAATCCTGGAAAGCTTCTTAAGACTGATGAAACGTTCTCCGGCGGCTCCCGCGGGTCCTTGTTTGTTTACTATGTGTGCAAATATGTGTTTTGATAAGCGTCGTGTCAGAAGTTCTCCTCGTCAGATTAGGGAGACGCACAGGGTGGCTCATTAACTATTTAACAGGCAGATTGAAATGTTTCTGGGACATGCATTCATTTACCAGCAGAGTGTGTGTGTGTGTGTGTGTGTGTGTGTGTGTGTGTGCTGAGCTGCAGCAGAGCTCTGTTTAGCCTGTTAGCTTGTTGTTTATCTTGTGATATTTATAGACACGTTAGAATCAATATTTTGGTTTAATATTCAGAGTAGAAAGTTTTTCTGCTTCACAGAAAAAAACAAATCTGATGATATTTAAGTCGGCAGGCGTCAGCCATGAATAATCAACTCAGTTTAGACGGGGTCAATGTTCTGTTAGCTGTTAGCTGATAGCTGTTAGCTGTTAGCTGTTAGCACTTTCTTCATTTTCTTCATTCAGATATCGACAGCAACACCTGATTCATCGACTCGGCCGCTAACTGGGCTGTTTATCACGTTCAAACTCGGGATGTTAATGATTAATCATCGTTAAGAATTTAACCGATTAAAAATGTCTGTAGGAAACTGTACGCTCACACAACGAGCACAAAGACTCTGTCAGGAAACATTTCTTAATATTATATTTTTATTGCTGCACCTAAAACCCATTTTTATTTATATGCCCATATTTATATTTATGTTATATTTATATTCACGTTTCCGTAGTTTGCGGCTGAAAAACCCAAAAAGCATTTCCTCCGTCTGTAAAACTGTAAACACGTTCGGTTGCGACTCTTTCTTTTATAAATATTTGATCCACGGAGGTTTTTAATTTGTGAAACTGGAGCCGAGAAAAACTTTTTTAAAAATGTGTGACATCATCACCGAGTCAAGTGGTGGGCGGAGCCAGCAGGAGAAACACTCAATGCACACACAATCAATGGGCTGCAGAAACAGGAAGTAAACAGGAAGTAAACAGGAAGCAACTGCATGGACGCCATCTTCGAATCTAGCTCTATCATCACGTCTATGAATCCTACAGACTAGATCTTTACAGTACGCCAAGAAAATCAGTTTCAGAATGAATTTAAAGAGATAAAGTGATAATAAACAGCAGGGTTTCATTTTTTGCAGTTTTGTCTCCAGAGTTGATGCACAACTAGACGTTAGCTGCCATCTTGTGAGTAGATGTAAGTTTCTGAGGTTTGTTTCCTGATGCGTCACCTCACAATGACTCACATCAGGACGCTGCAGGTGTAAGAAGGTCGTGCGGTGAACGACGACTTCAAGTCTGACGCTTCATCTGAACATTTCCCTCGACGGTATCCGGCCGCGCTCGACAGCCCGTCTGTGGATGTTCCTGCAGACTTGCGAGATGTATTCAGGGATTGTGATTTGTTTTTCTAAATTATGAATAAAGTTCTGCTTGGTGGATTTAGATCACAGATGTTTAAGCGTCACTCTGAGGAGAACTCAACTACATCTGGTATGAATAGACTTTTACATCGTTACTGCGTGTTTGTCTGCCGCGTCCTCGTCAGGTTATGAATAATGTCCGATGATTAATCAAACAACCGAAGCTTTAAGTGAAAGGAGCGACTGGTCTTAACTGTGCAGGTCATTCTGCTGGGTGAACTGTTCCTTCAGGATCGCAGTTCGTCCACAGTTATGAAGCGTGGCTCTTCTCCTGTGGTTGTCTGGTTCAGGTTTAACAGAAGTTCAGCGTCGCTCTTCCTCCCTGCTGTCTGTTTGTAGACGTGAACGCTGCAGGCAGCCAGATCCTGTGTTTGCTCCTCTCGTTGTTTCTCATCAGACTCAGCAGGTTCTGACGTGATTATTCAGATGAAATGTATCCGATGAGACCCACAGATGTCAAAAGGACATTATTATTGACATAATGCTTGAAATGCAGTATTACAGCGGGGGAAACACGCGGCGGACCTCCTCTCTCCGCTGCTTGTTTTTCTTTGTTGTCCGATCAGCGCTGACGCTCGTCGCAGTCAGCAGGATTGGAGGTTATATTCATAAATTTAAAAAAAAAATGCTTCTGTTGACTTTGCAGAGCGAGACCCAGAAATGACAAAATGAGGTGACACAGTGCTGACACCACACAACGCTGCGCTCACATTATTATAATATCTGCTTACCATCACAGAACCTGATTCTAACATTGTGTTCAGTCAGTTTTAATGAAACTCAGCGTGCCGGCTTCAGTCAGAGCGGAGGTTCAGGTCCAGGTGGACGTCAGGTCCAGGTGGACGTCACGGGTTAGAGCCACTGCAGATATCAATATTAGGGAGTTAATATATCGATAAATCAGCTGATGTGAACACATTTTATGCAGCGATGCCTCAAATGTGGTTATCAAACACGCTTCGTGATGGAGGCAGGATATTTCACAGCTCAACAATAAACTTTATTAAAAAAAAATGACGACAGTAAACTCGAAACTCTTTAATTATAAAAGACCTCAAGCGTCATTTTCATATCGGCCTGACAGTCCGTCTCTCCTCAGACTTCCTGCGGGAGGACACTCCGGTTGGAACCAGTTTCCTGCGAGCGGCGGCGCACGATGACGACCAGGGGAGCAACGCCGCCATCACCTACTCCCTGTCCAATCAGAAGCCAGCCTACCTGCACATCAACCCCAGCACAGGCTGGATTTACGTCAACCACCCCATCTCACAGGTCAGAGACGCACCCGACATTGTGCTTCATTATACTGTACATGTTCGTCTGTAGGATGTAGTTACACATCCAGTCGCTCTGGACTTGGTTTGTTTTGTTTTATTCTTCTTGTTTCCAGACCGGTTCAGATAAAGAACGGTTCAGATAAAGACCGGTTCCTACTGCGACTCTTTCTTCTTTAGCAGCTGCAGTACACAACCACACAGGGAGGACGAGGTTGTTGAAGGTTTTATATCCTGAATTTAAAACAAAAACTAGAAGATGAAGATGGAGATGAAGATGAACGGAGGTAGAAGTTGAGGCTCTTTACATGAAACATTAATGTGCTTGTCGTCCCAGTTGAAAGGTTGATGGAGCTGAAGAACGGGCTGGATGTGCTGGTGTCTGGTGGTGGTTTACATCCAGCTCATTAAATATGTTGCTTTGCTTTAAATATGCATGTGTTTGATGTGACTGCAGTCGTCACTGTTTCTAACCTGCTTTCCTCTCCGACTCTTCTGAAAGCTGACGACTCAGTTTTTGCAAAAACTCGAGCAGCTTTACTCAGATTTGGCTTTTCGGTGCGCTCGCTGAGTTTTTGGCAGCGGCTTCGCTCCTGTTCATTCAGTCTTTGTGCTTTTCTTTCTGGAAAATCAGGCTGAGGACTTTTTCCACGTCATTTTCCTCCTGACTCAGCTGATTCAGGAGGAAATCATCGAAATAAAGTTTCACTGCAAACAGTGAAGAGAAGAAAAAATAAATAAACTGAGGAAAATGTTGCTTTAACTGCAAAATGATCTTCCAGCAGAACAGGAACATTTCACCAAGATATTTTAAATCAAATCAAATCGAATCAATTTTATTTCTATAACCCAAAATCACAATCACATCGCCTCAGCGACATCCTCTGTCCGCAGAGCCTCGAATCAAGTGAGGAAAAACTTTTAACAGGAAAGAACAAGACGTTAGAAACCTCAGGAGGAGCCTCAGTCGAGGATCCTCTCCCAGGACGGACAGACATGCAGAAGATGTCGCATTTACAGAACAGAGCAACAAAATCACAGTTGACAAGTTGCACTGACAGAATACACATTATAATATAT
The DNA here is from genome assembly GCF_965226575.1 of Pagrus pagrus. Lineage (NCBI taxonomy): Eukaryota > Metazoa > Chordata > Actinopteri > Spariformes > Sparidae > Pagrus > Pagrus pagrus. Next base: position 1,641,635 of record NC_140191.1, read on the forward strand.
GTAAAGTGTTTGGATCCAGGAGACGTCTGAGCAGGACGAGGCATCGCCGAGGCAGCGCGGGTCGTCTAGTGTTCGGTAGCTGGTTTGAATCCCCGGCTAAAGTTATCAGATAAATGTAGTGGAGTGGAAGAAGTAAATGTACAAGTAAATGTACTTAGTTACATTTCATCCCTGTACAGATGGTGGCAGCAGGCTCACAGGGTCACCTGGTGTCAGGGTGTCAGGATGGAGGTTTTCTTGTTTCCTCTGTGAGAAGAATAAAAGTTGAATCAAACAGATTCAACTTGAATGTTTAACGACTGTTCGTGTCGTCGTCTTTGTCAAACTGAGAATCAGTTCTGATGCGTCTGCTGTGACGGATGCCGCCTCTTCTTCTTCTTCTTCTTCTTCTTCTGTGACTGTCGTCTCCTCTCTGTTCTTCTTCTCTGCCTCTCGCTGTCACTGATCTCATAAACGACACTTCAGTCAATAATTCAGCTGAGCCCCCCCTTTATATTCACTTTAATGAACAAACCAGATGATTAACAGTGAAACTGTTTGTTTTCTCATATTTACTGATTGTACAAACGTTCACAGCCGGCAAACAACCTCACGATCAATAACTTCTGATTCTGATGATGAAAACATCAAGTTTTGATCAGAAACTTTCAGAATTAGGAACATT
>NC_140191.1:1647298-1654798 GCF_965226575.1 Pagrus pagrus
GTGTTTGAGGCGGCGGACAGCGTTTCTCACTCAGCGTTCCTCTGTGTGTGTGTGTGTGTGTGTGTGTGTGTGTGTGTGTGTGTGTGTGTGTGTGGCCGTGAGGAAACATGTTACCTCAGGTGGAAACTTCTGCTTCCAGTCTGTGAGATGAGCCGAGCAGAACCACGGCCCGCCTGGACACACTCGCTTTATTCTGGTGTGATAAAAATGATCGCCGTCGGATTAATGTAAAGAAGTGTGTGTGTGTGTGTGTGTGTGTGTGTGTGTGTGTGTCTGACAGCACAGGTCATACCCTCTCTCGGTACAGTAAAGTGAGGCGGTGCTCGCTGAGCCGTAAGAAAACACAATCCCTCCCTGGCGAGGTCGGGAGTGTGTGGTCAGGAAGGACAAGAGCCTCAAAAGCTCTCTCACAAACACACACACACACACACACACACACACACACACACACACACACACACACACACACACACACACACACACACACAGAAACACACACTCTCTCTAAGGTCAGCTCAAACTGGAGCCAAGAGAATAACAGGAGTCTTAAAAGCTCTGCTGCTGGTGGATGGACAGGTCACGACAACACACACACACACACACGCACACACACACACACACACACACACACACACACACACACACGCACACACACTGATCCAAACACATATTTTCTTGCTAACTCACACAAAGAACATCAACAAAGCAGAAGCTGAAACCTTTTTAGGTGTTAGAAAGTCCAGAGTTTCCATAGAAGGAGTGCGGCGCCGCTCGGCCCGTTGAAACGACTCATTCTTCGTGATGCTCTTGTTTATCTTAGCGTGTCGTTTCTTTGGGGGGTGAGCGTTATGATTTATTGACCCGGGAGACGTCAAAGCCGCCGAGGTCGTTATGATGACGAATGACCGGCCTGACGACGGCGAACAGCTGCTGCGATGTCTTCTTCTTCTTCTTCTTCTTCTTCTTCTTCTTCTTCTTCTTCGTCTTTGGCTCGACTCCTCTGATGGATTTTAATGATTTGTTATTGCTCCAGACGTGCAGATAAATCTGGATTAAAGATCTGGCCTCAGAGTATCAGAGAGGGATACAGAGAGGTCTGAGGAGTCGTTCAGCAGCTTCTCTAATACACATGTAACAAGAAAACAAACTGTTCACATGAGATTATTTTATTGTTTGGTTTCTTCCAACATGGAAATACTACCTGTCATTATTATTATTATTATATACATGTTATGTGAGAGTGTCGGATCTGTGACCGGTCCTGGTTTAGAGCTGAAGACCACATGGGGTCGTGTGATTAAAGGAGCAGTCTGTAGTTTTAGGAGGAAGCATTAATCAGAAGAGAAAAATCTTCATTGGCTGATTTTAAACAAACTAAATAAACACTCTCTCTTTGTTTTCATGACTGAATAAACTGAATAAACAAGCTCGACCTTAATGGACAACACACTTTATATGTGGCGGACCCTGCCACCTTCTCTAGCTTCAAACAGAGTTCTGGGCCCTTATTTTCCTCTGAGAACAGCTTGTTTATTCATTCTTATATTAGTTGATTGTGACCTCTGGCCTGTCAGAGTACTTCCTGCCTGAACGTCCTCCATATTTCAGCTGGTTTTGTGATTAATTTGTTCAGAAATTTAGAAATAAATGTGCAGAAGTGATTTATTTACAGTGACTCTGGAGCGTTCAGAGGCGACGGCAGCTCCACAGGTTAGTGGGGCAGCGTGACGCCCGTTAAATCTCAACCTAAACATCATTAAATCAGAGAGTCGAGGAACGATTCACCGCACTGAAGAGTAAAAGGGAGACGGAGCGGAGCATCGCCCGCCGACCGCACAGGAGCAGGAAGCTGGAGCGAGGTGTAAAAGTCGAGCGTGTCTGTGAAATCTCATTGGTCGGCCCACCTTGCTGCCGGCGTGACTCCAGTATTTCCCCCCGTGTCATTTCCTGTCGCCGTGCTCTCTCAGAGTTCAGAGAAATGACTAACTCACCTCTACCTTTCTCTCCTCTCTCCCATCAGACCATCAAGGCGACGTCTCCGCTCGGCGACCCACGCGTGACCTACAACCTGGAGGAGGGTCAGGTGCCCGAGACCAACATGCCGGTGCGGTTCTACGTCAAGCCGAACCGGGCCGACAGCTCGGCGTCCATCCTGGTGGCCGAGAACCTCGACTACGAGACGACGCGCTTCTTCACGCTCCGGGTGCGGGTCCAGAACGTCGCCGCCGTGCCCCTCGCGTCGTTCACCACCGTCTACGTCAACGTGACAGGTGAGGCGGGGGGAGGAGCCTGTGTCTGTGTGTTATTTGATTAAACGCTTAAAAGTCATTTTTTAAAAGGGTTGTTGCCATGGTGATTAACATCCAAATCTGTATTCGAACACATTTCTTGATTTAAGAGGAAGAAGTGAAAGAAGAAGAAGAAATCGAGCTTCAAATATTTGTCAGAAACACCGGAGGCTCCGTACAAACATGAAAGTGGTCGAGGTAGGGGAGCCTGGAGGGGTCAATCATCACTCCACTCAGAAGAATAATAATTAAAACTGTTGTCGGTAACAGTTTGTGTTGCTCCGGTTGTGTAAAAGGTAAAAAGCATTGTGAAACTTCAGTGGTTAGCTAACTGCTAGCCTCGTAGTCACACAAGATGATTGGAAAGTTAGCTGGAGTTAACCTTTTTTAGGAAAAATAACGGCATATATTTAAAGAGTCAGGATTAAACTCATCTTTAATGAGCTGACGTGATTGCATTCGTCAGTGACGGCGACTTTCTGCCATCTTGAGTTCTGCTGTGACGACCAGGAGCGACACGGCCGTGATTCTGAATCCAGAACGTGCGTAAAGTCACAAGTGTTGTTGTGACGGCGGCGGCCGGCTGTCGGTGCTGAAAAGAAATGTTCAAATCGAATGGGAGAATCATGACGCCTCTAGTAGCAGCCAGTTTGCAGTAAATGTGTTTCCAGTCAACTGACTGATTGAGATGTTTGATTGAGATGAATTGATTTTTTTCCCAAAATGTTCCACATGTAATGACGGATTGATCAAAACTTATCAAAAGACATTCAAAAAGTTAAATTGTCCGTAGATGAGCGGTGAATGGTTGTTTGTCCCTAAACGTCAGCCCTGTGATGAACTGGTGATGTATCCGGGGTGTACCGCCGTCGCCCGATGTCAGCTGGGACCGGCTCCAGCCCAGTCCAAAGACCCTCAGAAGGATAAGCGGTTTCAGATTATGGATTGTTGGATGTTAAAAACGAAGTAACTTTTCTGATGCATGTCGTGCTGCTCTCTCTGTTCTTTGTGACGATGTGTTTGAGATAATCTCTAACTCTCTATAGGTCACTAAATTTGTGAAATTTGTGAGCAGACCAGCAGGAGGAAGTGGTGACGGTGACATCCAATGAATATTTTTGTACTTCGATGTGTCTGGATATCTCCTGACTCCTCATTTGAAACCAGGTCCCTCAAACTCTCCCTTCCCGTCTTTGACTCTTTTTTAAATTGAGGAGCTCGTTCCCTCGTCATCGCTCGGCTCTGACCAGCGGAGGACATGAAGCGTTCAGGGAACGTCTGAAACTCTATAATGAGAGCGGCTGCTGGAGAATGACGACGTGTTCGATGGGAGAAGAATAATGAAGTGTAGTTCGGATGTGGCAGTAACAGCCGGGCGCTCGGCTGGTGACTCCAGCTCCACGCCGCCTCATTTTAACAGTGACTCATTCCCAATCAGCGTCTGTAGGCGGGTGCAGAGAAGGAGCGAGGAGAAAACACTTCCTGACTTTGATTGGCTTTGAACAAACCCACATCGGACGCTGTAATTGGCTTAGCGGAGCTTGAAAGTGAGCTGACAAGCTGCTTTGTGGACTCTTCACGCTGTTGGAGGATAATTCCTCACTAATAACTCAGTTTTCATTAGCGAGGGGAGACTCGGTCCAACTTCACGTTCTGACGGACGTCTGAACCGCACACTAACTGTTTCTCCTTATTCCACTGCAGCTGATCTTCGCTCGTTAATCCTCTTTCTGGTGTAAATGTTGCAGAAACCACAAAGTTTTCCGTCTCTCTTTGCTTTTCCTTTGTCTTCTATCTGCTTTTCTTTCTCTCTGTTCATCTCGCTCTCCTCGGCTTCTTCTTCTTTGTTTGTTTGTGTCTTTCTTGCCTTTTCCTTCTGTCAGTTTTTAATCCAATTTAATCAGCTTTCATGGACATGACAGCCTGTTTGTGTTCCTCTGCCAGATCCTGCAACAACAAAACAACAAAAAAAAGATAAATTTAGAAGAGAAAAAATGTTTTTCATCGCCGCTCTTCTTTCTTTCCTGTGACTCTGTCGTCAGATGTCAACGACAACGTTCCTTTCTTCCTGTCGTCCACGTACGAGGCCACGGTTCCCGAGGGGGCGGAGATCGGCACGTCGGTGGCTCAGGTGTCGGCCACTGACCTGGACTCTGGTCTGCACGGGATGGTGAGGAGGAACACCTGCACGTGTTCTGTTAACTTCCTCTTCTTCTTCTTCTGCTTCAGCTTCTGTCTCCTCCCTCCTCAGATCCACTACGTGATCCTGAGGGACGAGAGCGGCGACTCTCAGTTCTTCAGCATCGACTCGCGCAGCGGCGTCATCGTCACTCGAGCCTCCTTCGACCGCGAGCAGAAAGCCTCCTACCTGATCGAGGTCCAGTCGCAGGACGGCTCCGAGTCGGCCAGACCGGGCCAGCAGGGACAGCCCAACACTGGTAACACACACACACACACACACACACACACACACACACAGTCCAAAAAAACACCTGTTTGGATCATTCAAACTATTAAGTGTCTCTCTCAAAATTGAGCGTTTTTTAAAGGGAGTCTGGTGACTTTCTGTTGCCTCGTAGTGTAAAACGAGTAAATCCTGATTTAAATTGTGAACTGTCGGATCAGAGATGAACTTCTTCTGAGCTCCTCCAGCCTGAGTGATCTACAACAGCTGGAGGAGACAGGTGGAGTCTCGGGAAGCGGCGTGCGATGAAAAGAAATGACGTTTTTATTTTACGTTTTTCACAAACGTCTTCAGAATCAGAAGACTCCTGATCAGACGTTGACCCTCCTCAGTAACGTCTCCTCCTCTCCTCCTCCCCTCAGACACGGCCTACGTCAGGATCTTCATCACCGACGTCAACGACAACGCCCCGGCGTTCGCCCAGCCGGTGTACGAGGTGAGCGTGGAGGAAGACAAGGAGGTCGGCTTCGTCCTCATCACCGTCACCGCCAACGACGAAGACGAAGGTGAGTCACAGAGGAGTGATGTCATGATGACGGATCAAACTCTCCTCTCTCTGTCTCCTTTTCCTTTGTTCCTTATTCTCTCTCCTCCTCTCTCATCTCCTCCTCTCCTGTCTCCTCCTCCCTCCTCTCCTCCTCCTCCCTCCTCTCCTGCCTCCTCCTCTTCTACTCCCTCCTCTCCTCACCTCCTCCTCCCTCCTCTCCTCCCTCCTCACCTCCTCCTCCCTCCTCTCCTGTCTCCTCCTCCCTCCTCTCCTCCCTCCTCACCTCCTCCTCCCTCCTCTCCTGTCTCCTCCTCCCTCCTCCTTTCTCTCCTCTCCTGCCTCCTCTCCTCCTCTCCTCCTCTCCTCTCCTCCTCCTCTCCTGCCTCCTCTCCTGTCTCCTCCTCTCCTCACCTCCTCCTCCCTCCTCTCCTCCCTCCTCACCTCCTCCTCCCTCCTCTCCTGTCTCCTCCTCCCTCCTCTCCTCCTCTCCTCTCCTCCTCCTCTCCTGCCTCCTCTCCTGTCTCCTCCTCTCCTCACCTCCTCCTCCCTCCTCTCCTCCTCCCTCCTCCTTTCTCTCCTCTCCTCCCTCCTCTCCTCCTCTCCTCTCCTCTCCTGTCTCCTCTCCTGTCTCCTCTCCTCTCCTCCTCCCTCCTCTCCTCCTCTCCTCCTCTCCTCCTCACCTCCCCCCTCCTCTCCTCCTCTCCTGTCTCCTCTCCTGTCTCCTCTCCTCTCCTCCTCCCTCCTCTCCTCCTCTCCTCCTCTCCTCCTCCCTCCTCCCTCCTCTCCTCCTCTCTTCTTCTTCTCTTGCTGTCACAGCTCGTTAGCGAGCGCTGTAGCTCCCTTGAGGTCGACAGTTTTGATGTTTGTCTCTTTGTTTGTGTTTGTCCCTCATCCCTCTTCCTCCTCCGCTCTAAACCAATAAGCAGCAGGAGGCAAAAAAATCTGAAAACAACAACAACAAAACAAGCCTCCCCCCCTCTCCCTCTCCCCCTCTCTCTCTCGTCTCTCTCTTAATGATGGCTGCCGGCGTCGGCTCGAAGCCTCGGGGGTTTTCTTTACTGGGAGCCTGAGTGAGGAGGAAGGAGAGTGACGTCTGATTATTTATTTTCTTCTCTTTTTTTGAATCTTTAACCTTTATTTCTTCCCCACGTTCAGACACGCTCACACTCGCTCCCTCAGGAGATCCCCGAACTTCGTCTGCTCTCGTTTCTCCAAACTTTCCCTCGTAGTTTGATCAGACGTTTACTGTATTTGTTAAAAATAGAAACCAAACGTTCAGACCAGGAGTGACTGAAGGCTTCTTCACATGAAGCAGAGGAATAAAAAGTCTGAGTTGTGTTTTGTTTCACTTGAGATTTAACGGTACGACTCAACAATTAAAGAGTTCATGATCATCTCCGATGACTCGCAGAGCGTCTCAGACAGAAGGTGGACAGAGCTGCAGCACCGGACAGCGTTCAGCGTGTGAACGTATCCTCGTGGTATTACAAAATAAAAGCATGGACCTGAAAATGAGCTTAATGTCTCCTTTAATGATGAGAATCAATAATTTAGCCTTTACAGCAACAATGTCAGTGATGCTGTCTGATCTCTGTGTGATGATAAACATGAAACTGACTCGTGTCGGTGTTTCATGTCACCAAACTCACCAGAGAGGTTTCAGAAATCTGCCTCGCTCTCTGTTTTTCACTGTATCACTCGTTCAGTCTATCAGCGGCTGTTTGTCTAACGTGCAGTCGTCTGCTGGGAGTCCACACTCAGCCTGTGCTCCTGCAGACGATCCCTGCGAGCTTCGGGAAGACGCTGAACACGGGATTAAGAAATGCTAAGATGGCAAACTGCTGATGATTCCCTCCCGAACGTAGACGCTTTATCCCCAGTTTGTGTCACGTCAGGAGCTCTGCGCGGTAATTAACAAACACCCCTCGACCCCAAAACCACCGGGGGGTCCAGAGGAGGAGCTGGAGGACCCCGTCAACAACCCCCCCGAAATAAAACCCTCAGAACAGGCAGGTAGATGGGATGAGACCTGATCCCTGCTGAGTCAGCACTGAGGAAGCATTTATTCACCAGAAACTCATCCGCTGCTCTTAAACATTAAATCTGTCTCCAACATAATGAAGACAAGTCTCAAGTCTGACTTTCCCTCTCTACATCTGAACTTTCTCCTCCTCACAGCTTCAAACAGCCTCGTTACTTTAGTTTGATGCATTCGAGGTGAATTATCAACTTTACCAACCCAACATGTGGCTGTTTGACGT